>NW_005353340.1:737375-752788 GCF_000412655.1 Myotis brandtii
TTTAAAAGAGCTCAAGCAGGAAAAGATAAAGTCATCAACTGAGCCAGTAGTCAAAGACTATGATAGTTCTGACCAGTAAATAACAATTAAACAAATACACTATAAAGAATCTGCATAAATCAGGAACATTGTCAAAATGCCCCAGAGTCACCTAACTCATCTTTCTTCCCCAGCCCTTGCCTCCAACACAGCAGTCACAGCCACGTGTGGCCACAGCACAGGAAGTGCGGCTGGTCCAAACTGAGAGGAGCCACAGTGTGAATACACTGACCCTTTCAAGTGAAGGCAAACTTTTTTCAATAAATCAGTCAGCCCTCCGTATCCACAGGCTTAGCATCCTTGGATTCAACCAACCACTGATGGAAACGGTGTTTCTGATCCAAGACTGGAAATCATGCATGCAGAGGGCCGAATGTATGCATTGTTCTATGCCATTTTATATAAGGTACGTGAGCATCTTTGGATTTTGGTATCTACAGGAGTCCTTGAACCAATCTCCTCGGATACCAAGGGACGACTACAGTTGAGTTTTTGAGGAGTCAAAAGTTAAAAGCAGATTTTTGTGTGGGGTGGGGTACCGGCACTCCAACCCGAGTTAAAGGTCAACTATCCAATTTTGAAGACTTAACTACAAAAAAAGAGAGTAAAATATCTCAATAACTAATGATTACATATTAAAGCATTTTGGATATATCAGGTTCAATGAATATACCATTAAAACTGATTTTGCCATCTTTCTTCACCTTTTTTTAAGTGACTACTGGAACACTTTGATCACACATGTGGCTCGTATCCTGTATCTACTGAATAGTGAGAATCTAGACCAGCCGTGGGCAAACTACGGCCCTCGGGCCGGATCCGGCCCGTTTGAAATGAATAAAACTAAAAAAAAAAAAAAGACCGTACCCTTTTATGTAATGATGTTTACTTTGAATTTATATTAGTTCACACAAACACTCCATCCATGCTTTTGTTCTGGCCCTCCGGTCCAGTTTAAGAACCCATTGTGGCCCTCGAGTCAAAAAGTTTGCCCACCCCTGATCTACCCCATCTAAAGCTTCAAGACTTGGAGGCACCTGAAGATAAGGGGAGATTTAGGAGAGATAATAAATGTGAATGATTTAACAAACCTCCAATAGGAGACAAAATAAGAAATTATGAGCCCTGGCCAGTGTTCTCAGTGGTTAGAGCACCAGTCCCTGCACTGAAGGGTGGCGGGTTCAATTCCGGGTCAAGGGCATGGGTACCTGGATTGCAGGTTCCATCACCGGCCCCAGTCAGGGTGTGTGCAGGAGGCAACCAATCGATGTGTCTCTCTCACATTAATGTTTCTCTCTCTCTCTCTCTCTCTCTCACCCTCCTTCCCTCCCTTATATTCTCTCTAAAAATATCAATGGAAAAAACTTCCTTGGGTGAGGATTAACAAAAATAAAATAAAAAAACAACTGAAGTGACTTAACCTGGAGGAAAAGCATGCAGATGGCACGGACACAGGTAGCCCTGTCCCTGCACTCATCTCTGTCTACCCACGGATAAGCAGGACAGTGTGCACCTGGGAGCATACCGTGCTACTCCAGTGAGAACAGGTCAAGGTTTACGAAAGTCTTACATGTCAAATAAATAAAGCACAACTCACAATGTAAGATTCTGAAACACAAACATGTTGAATAGTTTACATGAAGCTTGAGACTTAAATGCTGATTATAAACCTACTACATACACTTACTGAACAGACATTTCCTCACAGACTGCTGAGTATTACCAATAACTAAAATGTTATCACGGAAAAATGGATAATGATAATTCTTCCTCCAGGCGCCTGGTAACCCCAGCAGGCCAAGACTGCCCCCCCACCCCATCCTGTATGGATCTGCACCCCCAAAGGACTCACCATCAGATCTGTCATCTAGAGCTGCTCTCCCACTAGACCTCCCACTGCTGGGTTCAAGTCTAACAGTACTCGGCACAGAACAAAGGGAGCGTGCCGGAGTATAGCGTGGTCTCTTACTTCTGGTAAAGGTTCTAAATGAAGTGAAGGCTTGCACCAAAATGTTTTGAAGAGCGTAACAGTGGTGCCCTGACAGTCAGCTCAGTGGTTAGCGTGTCGTCCTGTGCACTAAAGGGCCACGGGTTCAATTCCCGGTAAAGGGCATGTCCCTGGGTTGCAGGTTCACTCCCCATGCCCAGGTCAATATGTGTGCAGGGGTCTCTCACATTGATGTTTCTCTCTCTCTCTCTCCCTCCCTCCCTCTCTCTCACTCCCCTTTCCTTCTCTCTCTGGAAAAAATATCCTCAGGTGAGGATTAAACAAACAAAAATAAAAAAGGAGAGTGAGTGAGCGACAGTGAACCCTGACTGGTGCTGGTATCCGTTCCTTCCCGCTTCCCTTCCTTTCTCCAGCTTCTCTCACTTAACTGACCTGCATCTCTCCATTGAGAATTCTGTAAACTTCTTTGGAATCAATGAAATTTTGGTAGACTTTATGTTGCTCATCTGTAAGACGGCAAAATAAGACCTATGGGGGAGAAAATAAAACAAAAAAACTATAATTTCAAAAAACATTTTAACGGAATAAAATAATTACAATATCAATGAAATTTCGTAATCCAACAGCACAATGTATGCAATTTTAACAATGTATCTCTTGTTTAAAAAACAAAATGAAGCCACATCTCAGAACTGAACAATAAGTCCAGTTCCCTCCTCTCATCAACCCCTATTTCTGTCCTCTGTCCACCTCCTGGTCCCCACCCACTGTCCTGAGAGTCCCTGAAGACTGGCCTCCTGCTCACAGGAGAGCTCAGGACCAGGTGCTCAGGGCTTGCTCCATCCTAGCCACCACATGCTGGGAGGCTCACCTCCCATGATGCCCCCTTGCCTCAGGTCAGGCCCACACCTCTGCTCCCACGGACTCTGCAGGCTGACTCATCCCCTTCCTCCATTTTCTTTCCTCTTCAATGTTTGCAAACACCACTTGAGTAATCCTTCTAAAACAGAACCCAGATGTTTACAATTCTTAATTTCTTAAATTTGCATTTCAGTCCTTTAAAAATGGCAACAGAAAAGCCTCCCCTCTCAATCGCAACAAGTTATTCACCAGGTACCTAGTGTCTGCAAATCACTGTTCTGGGTGCCATGCGGAACCCGAAGATGGGAAAGACAAAATCCCGATCTCGGAGTCCAGTCTAGGAGAGGCTCCAGCGGAGCCTAGTGAGGTCCCCAAGTGGAACCTCTGTGTTTGTGCGCTTGCAGAGGGGTGGGAACACCTTCAGGCAGAGGGGCCTCAGGTGCAAATGGGAGGAAAAGTGGGGCGTTTTTAAAAAATCGGAAGCAATTTGCCTTGGCTACTGCATGGAATACAAGAAGAAGCATTCTAGGATTCCATAGTAAAAATAAAGTGTTGCAAATAAGCTAAATCGGTATTCCTGGTGGGGAGAGGAATATCGAAGGTATCCAGCAACACTGCAATACTGAGAGGACTGGGGAGTGCCGACGAGCAGGCCATCGGACGACCCCACTGACTTATGAGGATGTGAAGCAGAGAAGGAGAGAATGAATCACCACAGCAACTGGTTGCTGGGGACTCAGAGGCAGTCAGAGGGCTGTGGCCTGAGCGGCCGGCAGGGGTGGGTGACCTGTGGGGAGTGCTAAGACCACGACTAAAGCTGGAGATGAGTTCTGCTGGGAAGGGAAGAGGCAGCCATGAAAGTAGCCTTGATGACCAATCTCCCAGATCCGTTAGAGTTTCAACACTCAACATCTACAAGGGATTTATTTTTAGATGCTGAACAGAAGGGTGGTCATCTATTCAGAGAACAGGACACTAGGATGAAATTTAAAAGGATGATCCCTCAAAAGTCTAAGTCAGATGATGTCACTCTCCGCTCAGTATCTTCCTGTGAATTTCCTCTCAAGTCTTCCCCATGCCCAGTGGCCCTGGTGATCTGGCCAGCAATCTGACTTCTTCCACTGAGCCCTCTCCTTGCTCCTGCCCCCCAGCTACACTGGCCTCCTTGAACGTACCCCCACTTTCCATCTGCCTAGAATGTTCTTCCTCCCAAATCCCCTATAAGTCCCTCCTTCACCTTCTTTAGGCCTCTGTTCAAATGACACTTTATTAGAGGTCTTCTCCACTTCCCTTATAAAAGTCTGCTTCCCCAAATCCTTGCCCTCATCACCCCTACCCCCATACCCTGCCTCACCTTTATCTCCACACTTATTAGCACCTGCCACCTGATGTATGTCTTTGTGGCTGTCTCTCCTCAAGAATGAATGTGAGTTCCGTGAGAACAAGTGTTTGCTTCGTTCACTGCTAACTCCCAGGTATATGACTGGCACCGAACACAATTTATAGCACGAACGAATTGAGGACTTGGGAAATAGAGAAGTTTAGAAAAAGTAGCTGCAGGAATCCATGGCTTAATAAGAGATCTAAAACTGTGCACCACAGGAGGAGTCCTGCTGAGGGCAGATGCCACTGCAGACTCACCTGCCACACACCTGTACATACAGCCCGCCCACAGCCCCTGCGACCACGCCTATTACCCTCACCAATTCTGCACCTGAAACAGAGAGTGACGGACAGGTACACCGCGCTTTAGGAATATTTTGGCAACTCCTGGATTTACAGACCTGCTCATTTTTATCCGGTAAAGAAAGACTCATCTTGACATCTGACTTCATTCTCCGTAGAAGGTATGGATTTATGGTATCTCGTAAGACACACGCACACTTATAAGCAGTTTTAACCTTTAGTAAGACAAAATAAGACACAATTACTGAATGTTTAAGGAATGTATTTGTTTCTAACTCTCGATTCCAATGCTTGAAAAAAGAATTTTCAAAAGAATGACCAATGATTATACAATATGTTCCAGGAGGTAGGAGCTTTCATAATATCAGTAAAAAAACACATCTTATTAACCAAAATGTGCAAGCAAAAGAACAGCTGGTAATTTTGTACCCTATTTCTTTTCTATACTTTGCTTTAATTATTACTGTATAGTTAAACCCTAAAATGGAGATTTATTTGGTTCCCAACCATCCTCTAGGGAAAAACTGCTTGCAAACAAATCTCTACTTACAATCTCATTCTCCAAAAGCTACAAGAGAACAGCTACTCTGCAAGCTGAAGATCAAAAGGCAACCAGAGGGGAAGCTGCAGCAGTGGAGGCAGCCAGATAATCAGCAGAGATTACTGCCCTTTGGAGACTTCAGAGTGAGTTCAAGACAAGCCCTATGATCCCAGAAATGAAAGGTCGCTCAGGTCTACCACGGAGCATATGGCTCTGTAATGGAGCAGCCACATGAGATGGTATTAACTATGTAGAAAAACAAAGACCCACAGCACAGAAATCACTGCATTTCATTTAAAGGCAAACAAAGAATTCAATAAATTATTAATATTAAAAAAAATCTACATAGGCTTAACAACCTAGTGAATTACTATTTAATGGAAAAAAATTCTAACTAAGTTTATATTTAAGAAAGTTAGCTGCAAAATGAATGAGAGGTTGATCAAAATACAGAAAAATTCATGTTACAAACTTAACATGGTAAAAAAGAAAAAATTTAAAAGACCCTAAGAAGACCTCAAGTATGTATATATATGTGCATGTATGTGTGTTTATCTTCTGTGATATTTTTGCTAAAAAATGCAAAACCTGAATCCAATCACAAAGAATGAAAGACAAACCCAAAGTGAGGCACATTCTATAAAATAACAGGCCTGTGGTCTTCAAAAATGTCAAGGTCATCGAAAGGCATAAGAAAAGTTAGAGAAACTGTACAAAATTAAAGGAGACTAAAGAGACACAGATACTACCAGAACTGGCAAAATGTAAATGACATACACATTAGATAACAAAATTCTATCAATATTATATTTCCTCCTCTAATGTTTATGCTGTGGTTCTGTTAAGAAAATGTCCTTGTTCTTAAAAAATACACACTGAAGGGTTTAGAGGAAAGAGCATCATCTGCAACTTGCTCTCAGATGATTCAGAAACAAACCTAATCTGTGCAGACAGAGGGGGGGGAGGGAGGGAAGATCGAGAAAATATGCCAAAACGTTAGCTAAATACGAACTAGTGAATCTAGGTGAAGAGCATGTAATTCTTTCTTTCTCAGATGATTCAGAAACAAACATAATCTGTGCAGATAGAGGTGGGGGGGAGGGAGGGAAGGGAAGATCAAGAAAATATGGCAAAACATTAGCTAAATAAGAACAACTAGTGAATCTAGGTGAAGAGCATGTAATTCTTTCTAATTTCTGTTAAACTTGAAATTATTTCTAGCCCAGCCAGTGTTGCTCAATGGTGAGCACCTACCCATGAACCAGGAGGTCACGGTTTGATTCTAGGTTATGGCACATGCCTGGATTGCAGGCTCAATCCCCAGTAGGGGGTGTGCAGGAGGCAGCCAATCAATGATTTCTTCTCATCATTGATGGTTCTATCTCTCTCCCCGTCTCCCTTCCTCTCTCTCTGAAATCAATAAAGACATATTTTTTAGAAGAAATTATTTCTAAATAAAAAACCACTATAAATGAAGAACAATAGGGATTCCGTGGAGGAAGAGAGCCCTTACAAAAGTTAATTAAAAATCATTCAATCTCAAGATGTAAAAGGTATTAAAATTGTTGTTGACAATCCTCTAATTGTAAAGGTCTAAAATTCTATTTCTAATCAAGTATTTCAAACATGTGAACGTCGTTCAGTGAAAGGCTTTCTGTAGAGGCTCAGGCCGCCCCTGAGGGCTGTGCAGAAGCTCTGCCTCTCACCCAGGATGGAGCCTGCCCTCAGGTCGGCTTCCCGTCCTGCTGTCCTTGCCTGTGACAACCCCATTCTCCCAGTCACCCAGGCCTAAAATCTCAGGGCTCAGCAGCAAGCTCACCACCACCTATCCCATTTCCTTTATCTTAGCAGCCTCCACATCTCATTTGTTCTGCCTAAAAAATTGCCACCAGGAGCCCTGCTCACCACTTTCTTTCTCAGCATTACCACCCAGGTCCAGATCCAGGCCCAAGTCCTCATTGCCCTCACCCCCAGGGGTCCTGCAGGGCCCTCAATGCAGCCTGAGTCCCCACCTGCAGCCTGAGTACCCACCTGCAGCCTGAGAACCCCACCCGCAGCCTGAGTACCCACCTGCAGCCTGAGAACCCCACCCGCAGCCTGAGTACCCACCTGCAGCCTGAGAACCCCACCCGCAGCCTGAGTACCCACCTGCAGCCTGAGAACCCCACCCGCAGCCTGAGTACCCACCTGCAGCCTGAGAACCCCACCCGCAGCCTGAGTACCCACCTGCAGCCTGAGAACCCCACCCGCAGCCTGAGTACCCACCTGCAGCCTGAGAACCCCACCCGCAGCCTGAGTACCCACCTGCAGCCTGAGAACCCCACCCGCAGCCTGAGTACCCACCTGCAGCCTGAGAACCCCACCCGCAGCCTGAGTACCCACCTGCAGCCTGAGAACCCCACCCGCAGCCTGAGTACCCACCTGCAGCCTGAGAACCCCACCCGCAGCCTGAGTACCCACCTGCAGCCTGAGAACCCCACCCGCAGCCTGAGTACCCACCTGCAGCCTGAGAACCCCACCCGCAGCCTGAGTACCCACCTGCAGCCTGAGAACCCCACCCGCAGCCTGAGTACCCACCTGCAGCCTGAGAACCCCACCCGCAGCCTGAGTACCCACCTGCAGCCTGAGAACCCCACCCGCAGCCTGAGTACCCACCTGCAGCCTGAGAACCCCACCCGCAGCCTGAGTACCCACCTGCAGCCTGAGAACCCCACCCGCAGCCTGAGTACCCACCTGCAGCCTGAGAACCCCACCCGCAGCCTGAGTACCCACCTGCAGCCTGAGAACCCCACCCGCAGCCTGAGTACCCACCTGCAGCCTGAGAACCCCACCCGCAGCCTGAGTACCCACCTGCAGCCTGAGAACCCCACCCGCAGCCTGAGTACCCACCTGCAGCCTGAGAACCCCACCCGCAGCCTGAGTACCCACCTGCAGCCTGAGAACCCCACCCGCAGCCTGAGTACCCACCTGCAGCCTGAGAACCCCACCCGCAGCCTGAGTACCCACCTGCAGCCTGAGAACCCCACCCGCAGCCTGAGTACCCACCTGCAGCCTGAGAACCCCACCCGCAGCCTGAGTACCCACCTGCAGCCTGAGAACCCCACCCGCAGCCTGAGTACCCACCTGCAGCCTGAGAACCCCACCCGCAGCCTGAGTACCCACCTGCAGCCTGAGAACCCCACCCGCAGCCTGAGTACCCACCTGCAGCCTGAGAACCCCACCCGCAGCCTGAGTACCCACCTGCAGCCTGAGAACCCCACCCGCAGCCTGAGTACCCACCTGCAGCCTGAGAACCCCACCCGCAGCCTGAGTACCCACCTGCAGCCTGAGAACCCCACCCGCAGCCTGAGTACCCACCTGCAGCCTGAGAACCCCACCCGCAGCCTGAGTACCCACCTGCAGCCTGAGAACCCCACCCGCAGCCTGAGTACCCACCTGCAGCCTGAGAACCCCACCCGCAGCCTGAGTACCCACCTGCAGCCTGAGAACCCCACCCGCAGCCTGAGTACCCACCTGCAGCCTGAGAACCCCACCCGCAGCCTGAGTACCCACCTGCAGCCTGAGAACCCCACCCGCAGCCTGAGTACCCACCTGCAGCCTGAATACCCACCTGCAGCCTGAGTACCCACCTGTAGCCTGGTACCTGGGAGAACAGCCCTCTCCCATCTCCGCTCAGACAGCCTCTGTGGCTCTTCCTTGCCTGAGCGCCTCTGCCTCCCTTTCAAGGCTCCCCTTTCCGGAACCCACAGCTTTCCTGGTGCTTCCCCACAAGCATTTCCAGTCCAGTGAAGTGTGTCTCTTCACTCCCCATGGCCACATAAGGTGGCTGTTGCCTTGTTCTCGGGCCTGTTTTCCCAGAATCAGGATAAGGGATACCTTGTCTCATTAAGTCTTCCCTGAACAGTTCTCTCTGGTTTCCCCTTCCTAAGACTTTATACTACTTTATAATATGTACTACCCCAATCTGCACTAAATTATATGCTGTCCAGAACTGATTCACTCGTTTCATAATTTGACTGCTCTCAAATATTTTACATGGGTCATTCCCTCCCTTCCCCGCCTTCACCCTCCCTCCCCTCGCCGAAATTAAAAAAATATATATTTTACATGATTTTAAAAAAATCATCTGGAAAAATATGAGCTATTAAGCAAACATAATTTTGTGATTTTTATCAGATACCAATTTACAGGCTTGGCTCTTTCCCTTATTTCTAAACAGCGTGGGTACAAAGTATAATAATGAAATCTAGAAATACTAACAGTGTTACCTGTACTGGGGAGGCATTTGAATATCCCCCCATGGTGATGGGGACCGAGAACTGCTCCATAAACACAGGTAACGTGCCCAACTTCCCTGGGAAGACAAAGTCAAAGAGCGACCACAGCTCACGGAGGTTATTTTGCATCGGAGAGCCAGACAAGATGATGCGATGAGGGGTGCGGAACTATTTCGAGGAAGAAAATATTTTCTTATTAAATTCAGCTTTTAACAGATGATCACCGACCCTACCCCAAAACACTCCCACTCTATTTTGTTATTTAACACATTTACATATCATTTTGGTCTTTCCAAAACACAGAAGACATTTTATGTAATTTTAATTCTTCAATTACATAAGGGGAGAATTATTTCTTATTGTTCTACCTGAATACTATGGATTTGAGTTAGATTTGGTTACATTCTAACAACTGATCCCTATAAGGATATTAATATGAACAATTAGAATTCTTTAAAAAACATGACTAAGAGCAAGAAGAATTGTCTGTATTAAAGCTAAATGTGTATTTCAAATCCCGGTTGCAAAGGCACAAGGAAAGATTTAGTAAATGCGTTACTAAAATCGGGGAGTTTATTCTCTGTTAAATATTTATTACCCACCTGGCAATCCCCCTTGTTCCAAGAGGTCATACCTGTTTGCAAGCAAGGGTGATGGCAGCATTTGGATTTCGAATTTTGTGTCCCTCATCCAAGATCACGTAGTGCCAGTCATGCCTACTAATATCATCTTGCCTCAGTCGAATGTAGGAGTAGGAAGTGATCAAAATTCCATGACAATGAGCAATATCTCGAATTAGTTTCTCCTAAAATGATAATAAAATGGAAAAGCAAGTTTTAAATAAAAAGTTAAATTATATAAGCATGACTCTTAAAATGACAATCTTCCAATCATTGTGCAATCTAAAGAACTTTATAAATATGTATACAAACACAATACAGACAACTGTAGTTCTACATTAGCAGCAATGGAAGGTTACTGCATGTTTCATTCATCTGTAAGTAGCAAGCACTAACATAGCCATTACTGGGCGAAGGGGCTCAAAAGAAGACTACAAAAAATTATAACATACACTTACTCAATTTTTATTTTTCCAAAACCTCCTTTGTGTCAATCCTTGTTAAACTTAAAACAACAAGGTAGATGGAAAGTGATTTATTTTAATACAAAAGCTAGAAAATGAGAGAAAAGCCAACGAGACAAGATAAACAAATCCAGGAGTTCTAACAATTTATGGCATGAATTCCAGGAGAATAGGGTCGAAAGGATATAAAAGTAATCATTTTTTTTTAAAGGTAGGAAAAAATCTGAGGAGAGACTTGGGTCTAGAAAGCAAAACATCCAAGAGTGTCAGGTGGAAGGAAACACTAAAAAAAGACATAGACCTACGCAAATACCTACTAGATGTCTGAATTCCAAAAATAAAGAAAAATAAGAGAAACTACTGTAGTTTTTAGAATAAAAAAGAGAAAAGATTTCCTTCAGAGTAAAGACTAACTGTGGTATCTTTTATGCAACATTAAAATTTTCAGAAAACAGCCCGGCCAGCGTGGCTCAGTGGTTGAGCAATGACCACCTATGAACCAGGAGGTCACGGTTCGATTCCAGGTTGGGGCACATGCCTGGGTTGCGGGCTCAAACCCCAGTGTGGGGCATGCAGGAGGCAGCTGATCAATAATTATCTCTCATCATTTATGTTTCTATCTCTCTCACCCACTCCCTTCTTCTCTGAAATCAATAAAAACTTATTTTTTTAAAAAAATTTTTTTCAGAAAACAACTGGAAAATCTTTCCATATTTCGAGGGGAAAGCAGTGACCTGGGAATTCTGCACTGATCCAAAGTAGCAGTCATGCTTGAGAGGAAAAGAAATTCCACCTCAGACAGGCAGGGGCAGAGCATAAAGCAGCAGGAGGTGGGCCTGGTACAGTGGGCCAGCGCAGGGCTGCATCACCCAGAGAACACGGTGAGCCCGCAGACCTCAGGCCGGAAAGCTCATCACAGACAGCATGCTCCAGGCAACCCTGAGAGAGGACAGAGGCCCCAGTACTAACCCCCACTTCACAGATGAGGAAACTGTAGCTTAGAGACAGTAAATAACACATCAGGTCACACAGCTGAGAAGTGGTGGGGTCAGGGTTTGAATACAGAAAGGCAGCCAACTCTAAAGCTAATTAGCTGAATGTTTCCCAACATTGCCTCTTACTTTACCATAAAAGTAAAAGAATTTTAAGGGAAAATTACATGTAATATACATTCTAGTTCTTAAAATAAATTATTAAAACAATAATTAAGTAAATATTAACACTGTTAAATAGTAATGAAACTGTTAAAAAAGGATTTAAAATATAAAAAGGGATATATTAAATGTTATTATAATTCCAATTTAGTTTACCAAAACCTAGAGTGACAATAAGGGAAAATAAAAGTGTACTAAAAATCTTACCCTGTCCAAGGGTAAAATGGGGCTGAGGTGATCAATATAGTTTAATTTCTTATCCGCAAGAGAAAAATACAATTGTAAACCATTTATGCCCACTTACTGATACATATTTGCTACTCTGGCATGAATACGAAAAAAAGAAATAAGATTATAGAACTAGCAAACCTCTGTAGGGGAAACAAGACGAAACATGCCAGGGGTCTCCATATGACAGTGGGTAATTAGCAGCTACACTTGCCACTGGGTAAATACAGCAAAAACATTATGGGACTTATCGAAGATATACCAAGGAAATGCAAACAAAAACAGGCAGGATAAGAAAGACAAATATCAAACAAAAAGAAGTGAACAGAAAAAAAGAGGGATATTTTCTATTTTAAAGGAAACAACATAAAGAAAGAAGAGCCATGAACCTTTACCTACCAAAAAAGCACCACGAGACAGGAAAGCAAAGCCCTGAGCGCTACAGTGACAAAGTGGCCTAGCCACAGCCTTCGGGGACCTGACCACTGCCTCTCAGAGTGTGACAGATCTGAAGAGAAAAAACATTAAAGAAAACAAAAATTTTAAAATTAAGATACAAGGGATCTGAGTGCACCATGGCTCTCAGCAGTGCTCACACCACACGAGGAACACCCCTCTTCACACCTCAGAAAGGCTGGGATCAAACCCAGCAGTCACGCAATCTGCTGAATCAGGAAAATGGGAGGATGGATAACACAAAAACAAAAATTAGTGACTCTTAAAGAAAAAACCTGATAGAAATGATAAAGCAAAAAACTAAACAATTCTTTGAAAAGACAAAACAAAAGAGATGAACCTCTAAAAAGTTAACCCAAGAACACACAGACGCGGATGCACAGCACAAGAACTGGCAAAGCAGTGTCACCGCAGATGCAGAGAAGACAAAATGCTAGCCAACGCTGCGTGCAGTCTAATGTCAAAAGATCATCTGTCAGGAGATGACTGTTGACAAAATCAATCACCAAACTGGACTCAAGAAAAATGAGACAAACCAATCAGTCTACCACACCCAAAGGTTTCATGAGTGAAGTAAAAATCCATCCTGTTAAACTGTCCCAAAACACAAAAAAGATAGAATAAATTCCAAGTCATGAATATAAAGCTAGCAAAACTCTGTTTTCAAAACTGACAGACATACACATTAGAGATCCATTACTTTATAAATAAAATTTAGCAATTTATTAACCTAATCATGCTATTACAGGAACATAAGAATAGATAAATATCAGGAAACCTAATACAATAATTCATGTAATCACAATCATATATTTTTAAAAATTCAACATCTTCAAAAATGATATTATCTTAATAAACTATGCTTAGAATATTTTTAATTAGAGTACAAAAGGGTATAACAAGGGCCAAGAAATTTATGAAATAAAAATAAAGAGGAGTTTAATAAAATAAACTTCCAGCAAACGAAAGCCCTGGGCCAGACAGTTTCACAGGGGAGTTCCACCAAGCATTCAAAGAAGAACTAAAACCTATCCTCCTCAGACTATTCCAAAAAATTCAAGAGGAAGGAACACTTCCAAGCTCTTTCTATGAAGCCAGCATCACCCTAATTCCAAAACCAGATAAAGACACGACAAGGAAAGAGAATGACAGGCCAATATCTCTGATGAACATAGATGCTAAAATCTTCAACAAAATTCTAGCAAATTAATCCAGCATTACATTAGAAAGATCATACACCATGACCAAGTGGGATTTATTCCAGGGATGCAGGCTGGTACAATATCCGCAAATCCATAAACGTGATATATCATATAAACAAACTGAGAGATAAAAATCACATAATTATATCAATTGATGGAGAAAAAGCATTTGACAAAATCCAACACCCTTTCCTGATAAAAACTCTCAAAGTAGGAATAGAGGTATCATACCTCAATATAATAAAACTAGAGGCTCAGTGCACGGATTCGTGCACCAGTGGGGTCCCTCGGCCTGGCCTGCGGGGATCAGGCCGAAACTGGCTCTCTGACATCCCCTGAAGGGTCCTGGATTGCGAGAGGGCACAGGCCAGGCCTAGGGACCCCACTCATGCATGAATTTTGTGCACCGGGCCTCTAGTTTAGTAATAACCTTCTATGCACCAAAGTTGTGAGTTTGTTGCGTGTTTGTTTACAAGGGAAGGAACGTTTTTTAGTTTTGTTTTAATTTCAGTTGGAAATAAATATTAAAACCCTAAAGTCTTAATATCCAACGGTCTCTTAGGCTTTTATATATATAGATCTTTATATGACAATCCTACCGCCAACATCATTTAGCAAAAGCTAAAACCATTTCCCCTAAGAACAGGAACAAGACAGGAATGCTCACTCTCACCACTCCTGTTCGACATAGTACTGGAAGTGCTAGCCATAGCGATCAGACAAGAAGAAGAAATAAAAAGCATCCAAATTGGAAAAGAAGAACTAAAACTATCATTATTCACAGATGACATGATATTGTACATAGAAAACCATAAAGGCTCCATAAGAAAACTACTAGATTTAACAAATGAATTTGGCAATGTAGCTGGATACAAAATTAACACGCAGATATCTATGGCTTTTTTATACACCAATAATGAACTCACAGAAAGAGAAATAAACAAACAAAAAATCCCTTTTATCACTGCACCAAAAAAATTAAGATACCTAGGAATAAAAGCTTAACTAAGGAAGTAAAAGACCTGTACTCGGAAAACTACAGGACATTGAAAAAAGAGATAGAGAAAGACAAACAAATGGAAGAATATCCCATGTTCATGGACTGGTAGAATCAACATCATTAAAATGTCCATACTACCCAAAGCAATTTATAGATTCAATGCACTCCCCATTAAAATACCAATTTTAATGCACTCCCCATTAAAATTCACAGACCTAGAACAAACTCTCCAAAAATTCATATGGAATAAAAAAAGACCCTGAATAGCCACAGCAATCTTGAGAAAGAAGAACAAAGTTGGAGGGATCACAATACCAGATATCAAGCTGTATTACAAAGCCACTGTTCTCAAAACTGCCTGGTACTGGCACAAGAACAGACATATAGACCAGTGGTCGGCAAACTGCAGCCCCTTGAGTGTGGCTCTTCCACAAAATACCACGTGCAGGCGCGCATGTACAGTGCAATTGAAACTTCGTGGCCACACTCAAGGGGCCAAAGAGCCGCATGTGGCTCGCGAGCTGCAGTTTGCCAACCACTGATATAGACCAATGGAACAGAACAGAGAACCCAGAAATCGACACAAGCCATTATGCTCAATTAATATTTGACAAAGGAGGCAAGAGCATACAATGGATCAAGACAGTCTCTTCAATAAATGGTGTTGGGAAAATTTAACAGAAACATGCAAAAAAATGAAACTAGACTACCAACTTACACCATACACAAAAATAAACTCAAAATGGATAAAAGACTGAAACGTAAGACAGGAAACCATAAAAATTTTAGAAGAATCAATAGGCAGCAAAATAGCAGACATTTGTAGTAGCAATAGCTTTATCGATACAGCTCCTAGGACAATGGAAACTAAGGAGAAAATAAACAAATGGGACTACATCAAAATAAAAAGCTTCTGCACAGCAAAAGAAACCATCAA
>NW_005353340.1:753776-767755 GCF_000412655.1 Myotis brandtii
AAAAAAAAAAGACTGTACCCTTTTATGTAATGATGTTTACTTTGAATTTATATTAGTTCACACAAACACTCCATCCATGCTTTTGTTCCGGCCCTCCGGTCCAGTTTAAGAACCCATTGTGGCCCTCGAGTCAAAAAGTTTGCCCACCCCTGTGCTAAGCAAAATAAGCCAGTCGGAAAAAGACAAATATCACATGATCTCACTCATTTGTGGACTATAATGAACAACATAAACTATTGAACAAAAATAGATCCAGAGACAGAGAACCATCAAACAGACTGTCAAACTTCAGAGGGAAGGCAGGGGAGGGTGGGAGGAGGAAGGGTAAGAGATCACCCAAAGGACTTGTATGCATGCAAATAAGCATAACCAATGGTCACAGGCACTAGAGGGGTGAGGGCATGTGCTGGGGGTGGGAGTGGCCGGGAAGAGGTCAATGGGGAAAAAGGAGACACATGTAATACATGTAATACTTTAAACACTAAAGAATTAAAAAATAAAGAGGAGGAAATTGTCTTCTCATCTGTCACAATAAACTTAACATTTCAGAGCCAATAACACTGCTTTAGAGAATAACTGTAACACCTGTACCTATTAAAGGTTCGACAGGTGAGAGCTATAACATTGTGACTGGTATTTTGCCATCTTCCTATTCACCATTTTCATTGCCTGCACAATACTACATTGAAGGCCACCCTGACTTAACCATTTCCTGACTTCCTACTTATGATGAATGCAGCAGTAAATACCTCTGGGCTCACTCTCCTTCATTGCTTCCCCCTGACTACACCACTATTCTGCTGGCACCGCCACCAGCTGCTATCGAAAGATGCAGCGTTCCACCTCGAAGAACCACAGCCCACCTCCCAAGACTTCTAGAAGCAGTGATGATTTCAACAGTTCCTCCACATCTAGATTTTCCATGGAGGTTCTGGCTGCTAGAAGTCATGAAGCAGGTTGGGCATGAGACAGACGATAGCAAACGGAGACCCGGACTGTTCCAAGCCGCCTTTTAGTCCAGGCACAAAGCTGTGTGCATGCACAGAGAGAAAAGGAGATGAAGACAACCACAACTGTTTGGGGCCTGAAATACACTGAAAGTTAAATCACCACTGTCACTTATACAATTGCCACTGGATCATGGCCCAGCCCTGCAAACGTGGACCCTGCGACCCCGACTGCTGGACGCAGAATCCCCAGGATCGCTCTGGACAGCACTTCACCAAGTTACACAAATGAGATTCCAACCTCTCAAATACCATGTTTAGCTTCTTTTGTATGTTTAAGGGTTAAAGTTTATTTTTTAAATTCTGTAATGTTAGCTATAAATGTATAATGAGTAAGGATTAAGAAGACACTTTTAGAAAAAGAATAAGTAAAATTTAAAAATGCCCCCATTGAAAAGATAACCACCACACACAATAGCTACTGGTAAAAACACATGCAAGACTATTTGCTTTCACCTGATTCAATCACAGAATTCTGTAACTGCTAAGACTGGAGTTTCAATAATGGTGAATTGTTGAATATTACCGATGTCTCTATCCAAATACTTAAGACAAATTATCTCGGGCGGTTTCAAATTAAAAGCTTGTAAAATATGTAACCTCTCTCCTAGTTTTTGCAATTAATAGGGTACGTCTGCAATTAGCCTGACTTACTGAACGCAGTGCTGCTGTCATTAAAAGATGTCTGTGCAAGAGCTGCTGTTATTACGGAGGCTCAGGAGACCAATCGCTCCTAGAGGGCAAACAGTGGACTGGTAGGAAACAAGAGCCATAAATCACACTGTCAGGCGCCGAGAGCGGAGGGGAGCACCGGCACATGAAGGCCATTCGCTGCAAGCACAGCATGGCAGCTTCCCAGGCAGGATTTACTGCACCTGTAATTAATTAAAATTTCCTTCAAGCTAAATCTTTAATAAACAAGGATTTGTGCTGACAATGAAGAAAAAAAGCTCCAGCAACGTAATTTTACAATACACCTCACAGAACAAGCATAGCATCTATCATTCCTTGTATCAGGTGAACATACCATCTCTGAAGTTAATAGGAATTACATCACTTTGCGTAATAATCTGTGTACTTGGAATGGGTCTGAAATATTTAGGATGCTGGAGGCATGCACAGAGGCACGTGGCCCTTTTATTTGTTATGGTTTCACTCTCTTCCAGCTTTTTAAAAAGCCAAGTCTTTTTACTCTAATGTTTCAGAAAACAGGACTTTTAAAAGAACACACGGTAACAGTTTTATCAGATGCCTATGCTTTGTGTGGTTTGTCCTTTAATTACACGTTGTAGTTCTCAAAAAGCATTTTAACATTCTATTTCATTGTTTCCATTTGGGGCCAAGTGTCTGGACCCGAGGAAAGAAGGTCTATCCATGAATGACCATGAACATTTTTGATGCATTTATATGGAATCATCAGATATGCCAGAATGTATTTTCTTTCTCAACAACTAAGATAGAGACCTACAATATTCTTTGTTTCTAATAGTAAAAATTCCCGGAGTAAATGTAAGCTTTGCACATCCCATTTCACAGGAAATCAAACTGGGCTCATAGAGGCTAAGTGACTTGCCCAAGATCACAAAGTGATCAAATGATAGATCCAAGATTCAAACCCTGGTCTGATAATTGCAAAAAACTATGCTTTACACCTTTAAGCCATTGTATTTCTCACTCTTAAGCCTCTAAATGCCATGAATTGATCAAAATAAGATAAAACTCTTTGAATTATCTAAAATATTCCACAGAATTACCATATCCTACATAGAAGCATAAGGTGAGACATAAAGTGACAACTGTTTCAGAATATAAGCAAGAAACTTCTTGCTATACATCTTCAAACTGAAAGAAAGGTCCTTAATAATTAAGTAAATGTTTCAACAGAGTGTTAAAGATATTGCCACCCACTGTGAGTTATGGCAGAAGTATCACAAAACTACCTTCTCTTATTATCTTTTCATATATTTTCTTTCCCCAACAAAATGGTTAGCTTTTCAAGGCCAGTTAAAAACTATATATCCATTTTGGGAAGCCCTAACAGCATCAAAAACCTGGAACGTCATGTTCATAATTATACAACAAATAAATACTAATTGACTGACACATTAGGTTTCTCTATAATAGAAAAAAAGGACCACAAAACATGAGAAAGGGAAAATCTTTGACTCCTATTAAATAAGATTTTAACTGACCATTGAAGGAGATTCAAAAGACTAGAAATGAATTTATCTGGTTGGACCATTTGGTTGAATATATTAGTCACACATTTTTTTATTTTTTATTTTTGGCATGGTAGCTGGGTTTTTATTTGCTATCAAAGAGAATATTTACAAAGATAATATAAGAAGGTGATGGAGGTGGGAAGCTAACAGGCTATTTAGAGAAGAAGAAAAATAGATGCACCCCATTTAGAAATCATTTGATCATTTAAATATGTTCTCTAAATGCAAAAATTTCAAAATTTTATATCATACCAACTACAACAAATCATTATGAAAATAAAGATAATCTATTTGAATGGTAAACAGAACAATTCTGGCATGATTACTCTATTTAGTATTTTTAAAGAGAAATTCTCTTCTCTTCCCCATTTTCCCCACCCTGAATGTTCCTATGCCAAAGCACCACTGTGACATTTAGACAGGACAACCAGTGGGCACAGAAAGCTCCCCCTGGAGAAAAGGAGTCTTAGCCAATAAGTATGGAAAGGAGGGCAGACAATAGATGCAGGGTGAGAAGCTGGACCGGCACTGACACAATGTTTGAAATATGATTAAGAAACATAAATTCTATTGCAATTGAACACACCTCTAAACCAATAGGTGTGCATGTGATGCCAAAGATCTGTACATACAAGAATGAAAGAACAGAGCAGAGGGATCAAACACCACTTGGGTGCCTGAATCCAAAAGCCAGAGTTCTGATCTCGGCAGTGTTACTAACAGGCCTGGGTAAGGAATTAACACATTTTGATGTATCATCATCACAAATAACAAAGTGATATTAGCATTCAAAATAAGTGGATTGTGTTTCTAAGTCGTATGGTTTGAAAGAGAACATCATTTTGATCTTTCGCTTGACAGCTTTTATCTTTAGAGATCTGAGATACATTTTTGTTTGTTTGTTTTTTAAAGAAACCTGAAGTGATCTGCTTTCCTACATAATCTCCAGGTTATATATATACTAGAGGCCCGGTGCACGAAATCAAGCACGGGTAGGGTCCCTAGGCCTAGCCTGCGATCAGGGCCATCTTCCACCCACTCACCAGTCCCCCCGTTCACCATCCAGCGATCGGAGCCTGCAGGCCAGAGGGAGGGACCAAGAGGTCTGCCTTCCGCCTGCTTGCCAGCCCCCAGTCCCGCCGCCACCCACCCCGGTTCCCTGTGGTTCCCCATTGGCCATCCAGTGATTGGAGCCTGCGTGATGGGGGAGGGACCGAGAGGTGGTCAATGCACCTCATAGCGACTGATCGATTGGTTGTTCTGTTCGTTACGCCATTATGGTCGCTGGCCTTTTATTATATAGGATATTTTTTAAATATATTTTTTACTGATTTTTACAGAGAGGAAGGGAGAGGGATAGAGAGTTAGAAACATCGAGTAGAAAGAAACATCGATCAACTGCCTTCTGCACACCCCCTACTGGGGATCAAGCCTGCAACCGAGGTACATGCCCTTGATCGGAATTGAACCTGGGACCCTTCAGTCCACAGGCCTACGCTCTATCCACTGAGCCAAACCAGTTAGGGCAGATCTGAGATATTCTGTAACAAAAAAGGAACAGGAGAGTTAAGGGTCAGAATAAAAACACAAGTCTACTGCTTTTCCTTAAAAGTTTAGTAAGGAACTTCAAGTTAAACTCCTTGGTGAACTGTAAAGCACTGAGAAAATTATGAACAATCACTTCGGCATGTGTCTGTGTATGCAAAACAACCTCAGAAGCTAGAATCACTGTAAACAGAAGTGAAATATCTGTCCTTAAGCTTTTGCC
Organism: Myotis brandtii; assembly: GCF_000412655.1. Lineage (NCBI taxonomy): Eukaryota > Metazoa > Chordata > Mammalia > Chiroptera > Vespertilionidae > Myotis > Myotis brandtii. Next base: position 758,774 of record NW_005353340.1, read on the forward strand.
CTCTGAACAAGTTAAGGGAGCAAGCCTTACCAAGAAACACTGCCCAATGTCAATGCTACTTCCATTAATGAGTCAATGTATTTCATTTACATGCAGGTAGCTCTTCAGGTTACAATTACAGAAGAAACACAGGTGAGCCGTGATCCAGGTGAAGGTGTGAAATATACACACTTCACTAGCCCAAAGAAAAGCATAAAGATGGACATAGAAAAAAATTGTCTTTTAAAGACAAACATCAACTAATGGATCTTTCCACAGAATTTTGTGAAACAAAACATTAAGAGATGTCAATAGACAATGGAAGTGAAAAAAGGAATAACCAGGCTTATAAGGGTGGTGACAGGATGGTTATAATTTATTTTGACTAGAAAAACAATAGCAACTCTTATTTTTGCCCTGGCGGGTTTGGTTCAGTGGTTAGAGCATCAACCCTCAGACCAAAGGATTGAGGGATCGATTCCCAGTCAAGGAAGCGGTTGCAGGTTTGCCAGCCCTGGTAGGGGTGTGTGTGTGGGAGGCAACCAATAGAGTGTCTCTCTCACATCCATCTTTCTCTCTCTCTCTCTTCCTCCCTTCCACTCTCTCTAGAAATCAATGGAAAAATATCCTCAGGTGAGGATTAAAAAAAAACCACCAAAAAACCCAAAACTATTATTTCCATGCTGCTAAAATATCACCTTTTAAAATCACAGCATTATATTTTAACTCGGTTTGTATTCCATTTATCATTTAAAATTCAAGGCAAAGTTGGTTGGTTTTAACAACAGCTAGTATAAGTAAGACTCCATCTCACCAAACTTGAGCTACCAAACTATGGATAGCACTGATTCACTTCCATCAAAAGTTCTGCTTACTCATGATCACAATAAGTTGGGGATGTAGAAGGGGTATTGGCAAAATTACAGAAACCCTGGGGTCTAGTGGCTCATGTGTGTCTCCCTCAGAAAGGCCAACATTCACCAGCTCTTTCATAGTCCATGAGAGCTCGCTCAAGGGCTCCGACACTCAGGAAAGAAAGAACTCAGAATAAACTGCCACTTCCCGTCAATAAAACAACCTGCGAAACCACAGTGAAAACGTGTAATTATTATTTATTCCGCAAATGCTTATAGGGCACTTGGGATACAAAAATGCGGAACACACAGTCCCTACTCTACGCAACTTACAGTCTAGATGGTGAGACAGATGATAATAAAAAAAGCATAACAGAACACATCTATGCTACCCCTAGGAATACAGATAAACCTTTTAGATAATGTGGTTAAAATTAGGAATAAGTGAGGAAACACACTATCAAAATACAGTGATTATAATTATATGACAATCAAGGATTCAGAGAACAAAAAACTAAAAAGCAACAATGCAAACTGCAAAATTCTCAAAATGGCATATTGTTCTTTTGTTCATTGAAAACATGTTTTAAAAGCATATTAACAAATGGTTTTGCCCATTAAAAATTATGACCTTTAGTACCCACCTTCCTAAAACCGTTAGAAGCCACCAATACTCCCAATCCGCCAGGGGACTGTTCGTGAGCCTGCCTTACGGCCCCTCGTGCTCCCAGGTTGAGCCCTGTCTGTGCCCAGCAGGACAACCAACAGTCTCATCACCACTAGGGGCTGGAATGATAAGCCTTCGTTCACAATTGTTTTTAAAATACACAGCTCAAATTAAATCAGTAGCAGTTTAACTGCATGAAGAGAAACACAGAAACACCCACTTGATATACATGGGTCAAAGAAACAAACATGTAAAATGGAAGGCTTTAAGATGAAACAAACAAAAAGGTGCTGACGTGGGTACTGTTACCTTTCTGTGGGTGTAGGAGCCAGTTTCGTGTAGAACTGCCACTCTGAACGGAGGCCACCATGTGTGAAATTCCTTCACCCACTGATGCATCACTGTCGTAGGGCAGACAATGATTGTCGGACCCAACCCCTCAAACCTGCACCAAAATGTCCAAGAAGAAAATACAACCATAAATGACAGCGCAAGGATGATCAACTGCCAAAAAATAAAAAAAGAAACAAACAAAACTTAACAGTTCAAAAAAGAAAATCCAAAAAACAAAAAAACAAAACAAAAGGAAAATCCTAGCTATGGGATTTGATATTTCCTATAAAGAAAAAGCTGCCAAGGTTAAAACCCAGTCAGTGAAATCCCCACCATCCCATTCATCAATTGGTGAATGCAGGTATTAAGGGAAAACACTAGCTAGCACATTGGAAGATAACATCTATGCCCAGCTGGTGTTGCTCAGTGGTTGAGTGTTGACCTATGAACCAGGAGGTCACGGTTTGATTCCTGGTCAGGGCACATGCCCGGGTTGCAGGCTTGATCCCCAGTGGGGGGTGTGCAGGAGGCAGCCGATCAATGATTCTCTCTCATCATTGATGTCTCTATCTCTCTCCCTCTCCCTTCCTCTCTGAAATCAATAAAAATAATTTTTTTAAGAAAAGATAACATCTAAAGTAAAGGAAAATCAAACAAAAATCATGTCATAAAAATACTTTTCTCTCCTCCTCTATTCCAGATTAATGAAGAGATTATTATCAATGTATCTCAAACTAAGGGAACACAAGAGTGCCTTCCATTTGTTTGACCCTTTATAATTTACCACAAGTTTTCACCCACAAAATTCCAGCCAGCCTCACAGCCCTGGAAATAAGCAGGACAGAAATGCCCAGGGGTTCAGAGCCCAGAAGGCTGACGTGCCAGGGCCACATGGTCACAGGAGATAGGCAACACCTAGAAGTCAGTCTTCTGAGCGCTGCAGCCCGCTCTTCCACATGCTGCTCACTTCCCATGTGATAAACACACGGAGGAGCAGCGTAGTGGCCGTCACTAGTGGTAAGCCCACGGCCATCGAGCGCAAGCGCCTGTTTTAGTGGAAACAACTGAGCACCACGAGCAAGAGCCTTATCAACAGCCCATGTCCACCAGCAATCCCACAGAAGCGTATGTACACGGTGGGGAAAGGGAGCCTATTTTTCCTACTTACTTCCTCTTTGTACTTACACACCCACAAATAAAGAGAGGGTGGACTAAAGCATCCTGTTCTTTAATGTAGCATAGGTCAGTGGGTAGGACTGCCTGCGTCTGAATCCCAGCTCTGGACACACTAATTCTGTGATCTTGGGTACATTACTTAATCTCTCTGAACCTCAGTTTCTCATCTTAAAGTGGGAATAACAGTACTGATCATATGGTTTACATAAAGATTGAATCAGTCAATATCTGTAAAGTGCTTACAGTCAATATTGTACCACACAGTAAATACTATAAGTGCTTGTTAAAGAAGATGGAATATCATGTAACCATTAATATTCTTTCTGAAGAATATTTTAAAATCTGGAAAAATGTTCATAGTAAGCCTTTTAAAAAAAGACTTACACGTAGGTAGCTGATAGATGGGTTGTGACCACTATCCCAGCATGCCTTTCTCCTAGCTCCTCCCTAACAGAACCAGTGCTGTGCAGCATCCGCGCTTCCTTCCCAGAGGCGTCCCTGCTGGGACTCAGCACTGTCTGGCTGTAGTGAAGACGGGAGAAGCAGGAGTCCCGATTCATCTCAGATTGTCAGCACACACCACGCCCCTGGCAATGCTCACTAGTCCACTAAGGGGCCTGGGAACACTGGCTCACCCAGTGATGGTAGTCCCCCCTTATCTGCGGTTTCACCTGCATTTTCAGTCCAAAAATGTTAAATGGAAAAGTCCAGAAATAAGCAATTCTAAAGTTTTAAACTGGTCTGAGTAGCCAGACTGTGATGAAATCTCACATCCAGCTTCAGCCGTGCGTCACCCCTTCGGCCAGTGTACCGGCGCTGTATACACTCCCACCCATTAGTCACTGAGCAGCCATCTGGGCTCTCGGATTGACTGTCGTGGTACCACAGTGCTTGTGTTCAGTCACCCTTATAGCAGCCTGCGCTATGGCACCCTGCCCATGCCACTCACCTCCTTTCCTCCTCAGCTACACACCGTACCATCCCACATCATCACAAGAAAAAGAGGGTGAGAACAGTAAAATAAGACGTTTTGAGAGAGGTCACATTCACACATCTTTATTGTAGTACATGGTTATAACTGTTTGATTTTGTTATTAGTTACTATTGTTCATTGCTTACTGTGCCTAATTTATAAATTAAACTTTACCATAGGTGTGTATGCATAGGTTCGGTGCTACCCCAGGTGTCAGGTATTCACTGGGGATCTTGGAACACACCGTGTGGATGAGGTGCTGCACTTTCTCAGCTGGGGAAGCGTTTCCTCTGTTGGTCTCCTGCTGCACGTGCACAAGGAACTAGCCCAGTGGCCACAGGGCAGCTGGGTACAGTGCAAAATCTTATGACACATGGAGAAATGTGAGCACCTGGGTCCCTGACGACATCCCAGCCTACTGATCGGGCTGTTACTGCCCACTCCTGCAATTTACAAGGGATAGCACATGTACTGGGAGAGTTTAACCTATTTTGAAACCGGGCTTTATTTACTTACACTCAAACTATCCTGATGCACTGTAAACCACAGGTACCTGAGTCTACCCGTCCTGCCCGCCCTACCCTCGTGTGACAATAGAACAGTGTTCCTTCTCTCATCAAAGACCAGCCCCTAGGCCTTGCTATGAGCCCGTGCCCCAACACAGCCGCCCGCCATTGCTGGCTGCTTCCTTCATCTGCAGTCCTGCAGGGAGTCGGGTGCTAGTAAGTGCATAGTGAATATTAAGCAGCTTGGGGGGATCTCTTAACACTAGACTCACGCAGCTCCTGCTACAAGAGGAGCCAACACTGTCCAGACACTGCTGACCTCCATGGCCCTCTCCCTCATTCTGGAGCCGTCTCGGGCACTTTTTAAACTGCCCTTCTTTCCCTCCCCTACCTTTTTCTGCCCGACACAGTGTAGACTACAGTTAGATATACACTGCACATTCCTGCCCCATGCTATCTAATTAATTCCCATTGTTTCAATTACTCCCTCTACACGGATGACGCCAAATCTAGGTCTCCAGCCCAGATCTCCTTCCTGAACTCCAAAGTACCATATGCCTGGATGTCTAATGCTGTATCTCCACTCAGATGTCCCCACGGCATCTTCCCCCCACACCTTGCCCTCCGCATGACGCCTAATCCAACGGAAAGAACTGTCACCTACTCTCCAGGTGCCCAATTTGGAAATCCAGCCCTCATCCCTGGTCAGCCCCTCTTGCTCTCCACCATATCCAACCTATCAAGTTCACGTCACGTCTGGCTCCTCAATCCCTCCACAAGCCACCTGCCTGTGCATCTACATGCTGATGCTCAGTTCTGGCCACTGTCATCTGAACCGGTTACTGTGTGTACTAGCATGATCAGTTCAAAAAAGCAAAATCTGAATGCTTCATCCCTTTGCTTAAAAAAGCCTTTTAACAGTTTAAACACCTAATCTGGCCTATGAAACCACAAGAATCTGAGCTCTGCTCCCCTCATCAGCCTCACCTCTCATGACCCCATCCCAACATCTGCCCTGAGGCTCAGCACTCCACCTGCCCGCACTGTCTTCAGTTCCTACCAAGAGCACAACCTGGGCCTCTCACTCTTTGCCTCTAGCTACCGTCTATTTGTCCTTCAGACCTCAGCTGCTTCGGTAGCTTCTCCCTGTCCTTTCCTCTCCAGAAGGGCTAAGAACCTTTCCACGGTGCAGCACCCTAATGAGACCCGGTACTAACTAATCATTCCTAAGCTCCTTCCTTCAAATCACCTCAATGCCTAAGGCACAGGAAGGAATTAATGAATATTGGCTTTATTAAATAAAAATATTTTTAAGGGTTGGCAGAAAATATATTGAAATAAAAGAGATAATTTCTGAGTTGGGGGAACATGTGTAATTTTTATTTTCTTGCTACAGCTCAATAAATGATACCTGAACTTAAAAAAATTATAAATCAGAGTAAATCAAACAGTGCTTAAAATATTAAAAACAATATTGTGCAAAACTGAAAAATACCTTGTAGCTCTAATAGAAAAACAAGCCATAACCTAAACGAGGCTTACTCTTATACTCCAACGTGACAGAGTCTCCACCTGCTTCCAAACCCTTTCAACCTGCGGCTACCGCCCCTGCCCTGCCCTCTGCTCTGCACAAGGGCTGGGACTACATAAGTCAGAGGCTGCAATCGACTCTGGCACTTCCTGCAGAATTCCCCAAACGTCTCTGCTTCTCACCAAGGCAGGTCCTGGGAGAGCGTGCCTCTGCCCTGGCCCCTTCCAAGACAATACTCTTTCTAAAAGGATTAAATGCACCGGCTTCTATGCTCCAAGGGGAACAAGAGTTATCATCAATATGTACTTAGCAGGAATTAGGAAACAACCATTCAAAATCTGTCTAAAATAGTTGAAAACAAATTCACTTTCAAATAAGCATAAATACACACATACGGGGTTTTATTAGGTTCTACTGCAGTTTTTCTCTTTCAGCAAACTGCTACAATGATGACTCACATTTTGTCATTTAAGGTCAATATTACATTCTGGCTGAACATCTGTGTGAATTATTATGCCCTTCAATTTCTGTCATTCTTCCTTTATTTGAAGACTACGGAGGCTTAGAGGCTGAGTAGACAGCTAGGAGCAATACCAACCTTGTTCCTGAACCAAAGAAGGGGCAATCAAATCCATTAACAGTCACATCTACTACCCTACCCTTTTCCAGCCCTCAACACTGGTGAGATGACCACTAGAAGTGCTTAAATATCCTAGAGCCACATGCGGCTCTTTGGCCCCTTCAGTGTGGCTCTTCCACAAAATACCACGTGCAGGCACGCACGTACAATGCGATTGAAACTTCATGGCCCATGGAAACTTCGTGGCCCATGAGCAGAAGTCGGTATTTTGAGGAAGAGCTGGTATTTTGTGGAAGAGCCACACTGAAGGGGCCAAAGAGCCGCATGTGGCTCACGAGCCATGGTTTGCCGAGTCGCAGTTTGCTGACCACTGTCCTAGAGGATTAGCATCAATTACCAAACTGGCTACAGTTCCTTTCATCCTCGATTATCATTGATTATGACCTCACAAATTTAAGACAAGCCAATAGTGTCAGGGTCAAATATGTCAACCTGCAGGATGGAAATCTGCTACTCACAGCCTAGAACTTACCAGAAATTACAAAGTAAAATATTTACCTTGAAAAGTTTATTAACTTTTTCAAGCCATTTATTTGTAATTAGAAATTTACTCAATGATAGCTAAGACTTTAAAATATTATCTGAAGTTTGAAAGATAATTTCTTTCCTCTCCATCATAAAATTTGGGGTGTGTCTATCATAATATGAACGGCAAAGTGAAAATAAGATAGTATGTGCATTATGAACTGGGAACACAGTGACCAGTATAGATTTTTATTAACCACATGCCATATGTTTCTCCTTCTTAAAAACAAACACACATACACAACACATTAAAATAAACCAACCAAAACATCTTTTGCCACAAAGTTTCTTCTTGCTATCACAGAGACCCACACTATTTTAATGATCATAGGACTCAAAATTACAACACTAAGACCACCTCAAGTTAGGGCCTCAAACTGCACAGCTTGTAGGAGTTCGGGGGAAATGTGCACAGCCAATAAAGCAAGGCCGACTCATAGCACTTGACAACTCAATTTCATTTGAACTTCATTTGACTATTCATCTGACTCATTTCCTTAGGACATGAACACAGAGGAAAACTCTAAATTCATTCTGTTTCAGAGGAGGACATGTTATAATGCTGTTACATACCAGTAGTTTGCTCTGGCACACGGGAGTTGGGGGACCCTCAGTGCACCTCTATTCATACAGAGTCTCGTTGTTCTGATGATATACAACCACATTCTGGGAAGCACTTGTACCAATACTATTTCAGTGAAGATGATCTGGGCTATAGTCCAACACGTCACACGATTTCATTATGGAAAAGAGGATATGCGCACCGATAGCTAATTGATTACAGCTGTTCTATCATTAGCCCTGACTTCACTCCTACAATTGTCACTGCTGGGGAGGCATGTTTTAATTTTTAGATCAAAATTACACTGCAGGGATGACTTTAGGTTTCCTAGGCCCAGAGGATGAGGTTCCATACAGGTTTCATGATAATAGGGAAGGGAAGGAGGAAAAGACATGGGAAATAAGAAAATCCCAGAAATCATTTAAGGAAAGAAAGACAGTCCTAGAAAATATCTGGGGCAGCTTAGGGCATTCTAGTTATCAAAACAACAACAACAACAAAAACCCAAGTGGAGTTATAGAGCCAAGCCCACCTAAGAGCTATTTAGAACAGAGAAAGCATTTTACAAATCTAAACTAATGACAGTCTTAGAAAAGAAAACATTAAGTTCAACTCTGCCTTTTCCCTGGGCTGGAATGTCTTCACTTAATTTCAGGCAAAATGTAACAGAATTCTAATATATGAAGAAAAACCTCTTCTTCCTTGTAATAACGACAAAATATTTAGTATTTTAAAATCACCAAGTGATTTTCCCTTTCCCGCATTTACATAAATATTTCCAAAACTTTAAATACTCCGCATGAGAAGTGTTGACCTGGTAAATTAATAAGAGAGTAAGGGATAAAAACAAAGCACTATGAAGATAGAAAGCTCTTCACTCAGTAGCCTATGGTTTGTATTTGGCTCTCTGCTATACACTGTCTGTGAAGAATTGGAGGACAGCACAACACAGGGACTTTCTGCAGTTGTGACTTCAGACACACTGATATGATTTTAAAGGTGTCTCCAAATCATATCTAGAGCATGCCCGAGGTTTCTACCACATAACCATCCGGTAAATAGCTTGCTTTTACTCCTTAGATAAGCCTATTGGAATCTAAAAAGCTCTCAGTATTATGCTAAGTGAAATAAGCCCGTCAGAGAAAGACAAGTATCACATGATCTCACTCATATGTGGAATCTAATGAACAAAATAAACTGATGAACATAATAGTTCCAGAGACACAGAAGCAAAGA
>NW_005353340.1:767779-775435 GCF_000412655.1 Myotis brandtii
AAGAGCTTGTATGCATATATGCATAACCCATGGACACAGATAATAGGGTGGTGAAGGCTGGGGGGTGGGGGAGGCAGGGAGGTGGACTAGAAAGGGTTAATGGGGGGAAGAGGGGACATAAGTAATACTTTCAACAATAAAGATTTTAAAAAATAATAAGAAGCTCTAAGATTAACTGGCTTCAAGAATAACCCACATAATTTACCTAGCATTATTGTTCCCAGTACTAAACTATACAAAGCAAATTTACAACTTAAATATGGAAACAGTCACCACACTGATTTTAAAATAAAATATTTCAGTCCTACTATACTGAACTAACACTTTAAAATTCTTATTCTTTCAGAGTACTAAAGCTTTAATAGTATTTAAATTCCTAAAGAAAATAAAGACTAAAATCTAAACAGTTTTCTATCATTTTAGCATTTCAGATAGTCACTTAGGCTGTGGCCTTAGAACTTCTATAAAGTCTTGGAAGAGGGGGTAGAAAGCAATAGTGAGCAGACAAGTAATGTCATTTTAAGAAATCACTGTCTATAAATGCTCTCATGCACAACGACTATAAAAGAAATTCGGGAGAATGGCTTTTCCAAAGCTCCAACTTTCCCCATGAATAGACTTTGTACTTACTGTAATGCTTACCTGGTCTCATGCCAAAACAAATATTTTAATATAAAATTTAATAAATGGAACTAAAAGTATCATGTCTAATTTAATATTCCATATTGTGTAAACTATTGATATTAACATAATTGAGTTTGTAAACAATCCATTTGTAGAAGCTAACCTTAGACAACTGTATTGACCCAAAACATCTAGTGGGGCTCATCTGCAAAATGAAGCCTCAATGCCTAGAATTCATTAAAAGTGTTACATGTTTAATTTCTCCTGCCCTACAGCTCCATTGTCTCGTAAAAATTTTCCTTTGATCTCCCCCACTAAAAGAATTAAAGGAATATTGTAATTGAAATGTCATCAATAATTCACAAGACCCTCCTCTACAGCAATACATCTGATAAAATATTAATTGAGCTCCACAGACTGACAGTCTGCAGAGGAGCACTTGCCTGTAATTTGAACCACGAGTTCTGATCTTGCTGTAGCTCAGACCTGCCAAGAAGGCAATTATCTGGATGGTCTTGCCCAATCCCATTTCGTCTCCCAGAATTCCTCCTGCCTGCTGGCAGTGCAATTCCCACAGCCACCTAACACCTGTCTGCTGGTACCTACAACAACAAACACCAACAAGAAAAAGAAAATGGCAAATGGTGGATAATACAGATCATAACACAAAGTACTCATGAATTAATCATTTCGCTAAGTTCTAGTACCAGTTAGAGAAACATGCCGGATGTGTGTTTTACATAAGTATTATATTTATAAAGTCATACATTTTTTATTACATAGGCCTAAAATCACAAATTTTTCTTTACAGAACATTAACACATTTCTAATTAAACTGATAGACGGTGTAATTAGGGACTATTTTATTTCCTTTACAACATTAAAAATAGCTTGGTAGATAAACATAAACTCATTATCTTTTTCAGTATCTTTCTGGAGGGGGAAATCTCAAATACTTTTAGTTTTTTAAGTTTCAATAATTTTCTATTAACAACAAGCATGAACAGCATCAAAAGCAGGCCATAGATTACCAATTTACAGCATATATTACTGAAAAGTCACTTAGTAATCATATTTCTTTTTTTTTGTTGTTAATCCTCACCTGAAGATATTTTTTCCATTGATTTTTAGAGAGAGTGGAAGGTAGGGGGAGAGACAGAGAGAGAGAAACATTGGCCGGGGATCGAGCCTGCCACCAAGGTACATGCCATTGACCAGAATCGAACCTGGGACCCTTCAGTCCATGGGTGGACGCTCTATCCACTGAGCCAAATCGGCTAGGTCCATATTTTCTTTTTATAAGAAAAATTAAATTAAATTGTAAGGTGATAAACAAGTCTGAATAATAGAGTTCCTCACGAAATTAATACATAACAGATGATTCTGCCATATTACTAGCATATGCAAAAAAAAAACAGTTTAAAAAATCAATAATACAAAAAAACTTTTTAATATTTTAAAGCAGAACTTGATTCAGGGACTTTTTCATAGATACAAAAACATCAGAGCTCTTGAAATTTTAAATAAGGAGTACAGGTCAAAGGTAATAATAACACAGTCCCCTCTACAAAAAAAAAAGAAAGAAAAATGTTGGTATTTTCCTTTCTCAATGGCATATTTATTTAATCTATAGTCTAAAAATAAAGTTTAAAAAAGGAATAATGCAAAAAGAATTTTTAAGAGTTAACATCATGGAACAGTATAAAGATTCCATGCCAAGTTAAAAAAAAAAGTTAAAAAGAAATCTAAAAAAAATCACAGAAAACACCTAAGTTAAAAGACAATGAAATCCAAAGGATTTTTTTTTCTTTCAGGAAAATACCAAGACTAATGAGCTTCCTACCTTAAAAGAAAATTATTTTATTTTACTGCCCAAATGTATTTGGTACATGACATGTCTACCTAAAATCTCATTATGAACTGCAGTCCTTGTTGAACTAGTTTTACTTAATCTTCTCTCATGTCATAATTAACTTTCCCCCAGTATTTTGCAAATCAATTCCAAAATTTGACTCCAGCTGTTGCCATTATTATCTATCACATAAGGAAAACTTAGAATGAGAATTTTACTGCTTACTAAGTTTGCTAATCTATACTAATAAAAGGGTAATATGCTAATTAGGGCGGATGTCCTTCCAGATGTCCTTCTGGACAAAGCCACAGCGGCTGCCCGAGGCTCAGGCAGGCCATGGATGGCGGCTGCCGCTGGGAAGGCCAAGGCTCAGGCAATGAGGGCCAGGCTGAGGCTCAGGCAAGCTGTGGCGGGAGCGGGCCTAAGCTGTCAGTAGGACATCCCCTGAGGGTTCCTGGACTGTGAGAGGGGGCAGGCCCGGCTGAGGGACCCCCCTGCCCCCACCCAGTGCACAAATTTTTGTGCACCGGACCCCTAGTCATAATATACAATTTGTATATGCACCCTGGAAAAAAAGGATTAAAAATCAAGACATAAAAAGTGCACTATGAATAAAAGATCATTTAATTTGGGAAGAAGGACAAGTTCTACTTGCAAGTGGTATGCAATCAGAGAATAATGGCAACTACTTTGGGAGCCTAGAGCCTACTGCCAGGGAGGCACCAGGCCAGGTGGTTGGATGTAGCCTCAAAACCACCCTGCAGGGAGATTGGCCAGCCTGTTTTATAGTTAGGAAATGAAGGCACGGAGAGGTTAAGTAACTTGCCAAAGGTCACACTGTTAGAAAAAAATGAGTAAGGCAGAACTGAAAATCCAGAACCTCTGATTCCAACCACTTGAGAGATAATCCTGACCAGCAGTTCTCAAGGAGGGGTCACTCTGCTTCCTTGGGAACATCTGGCACTACCTACAGGCAAATGCCATTGTTCTCTAGTGGTGAAAGTCCGAGATGCTATCAGCATCCTACAACGCAAAGGAACAGTTCCTACAACAAAGAATTATTCAGCCCAAAATATCATTGTGCTAAAGATGAGAAACCCAGATCTAGAATAATAGCTGGCTGTGAACTGGCTAATAAACTAATTCCAGCTTTGGAAAAGGATGTATTCAAAAAACTCGCCAAAAAACTGATGTACAGAACTAACCCTTTATTTGTGGTTTCACTTTCTACAGTTTCAATTACTTGCAGTAAATCACAGTCCAAAAATATTAAAGAGAAATTCCAGAAATAAACATAAGTTTTAAGTTTGCACACCATTCTGAGTAGCATGATGAAATCTCAAGCCTTCCCACTTCGTCCTGCTGGGACATAAGTCACCCCTTTGTCCAACATTACCCCCGCTGTACACGCTCCCTGCCCATTAGTCACTTAGTAGCTCTTTCAGTTATCACATCCACTGCTGAGGTATTACAGTGCTTGTATTCAAGTAACCCTTAATTTTACTTAAAAATGGCCCAGGCACAAGAGTGGTGCTGGCAATTCAGACCATGCCAAAGAGAAGTGAAAAGAAAAGTTTGGTACTATCCACAGTTTCAGGCATCTATTGGGGGTCATTAGGGAAGGTTAAATATTTTTACAAATTACTGTACCATAGTAAAGAAATTATTATACTCTGCTTCTCCCATGAGACTAAAACATCACAAAATTATCACAGATAATTGGTATATTTTGGCATTGTCACACTAATCCAAAATTGCATTAACTAGTGTAGCTAAAAGTAAGGTCAAAAGGGTGAAGCTTGCCATTCGATTGCTAAATTATACAGATGAATGCATTTGCTGGGCAAACTTTCAAAACAGAATTTTAAAAGTTAAACATGACCTTACAGAAAATATCACTTAAATGGATAATTGTACCTTCTGACTCCCTTGTGTACAATTCCCTGTTAATCTAAATCCACAGAGTGCAGTAAAAACAGGAAAAATACATATCTATAGTTTAAAATTAATTGCCTTACCTGAAATTTAATCATAAAATAAAAATGGAGACTATCAATCGTATTACTCTTTTTCATATAGCAGAAGAAAAGGAACAGAAGTTTTATAACATTTGTGAAGTATTTAAAACCCTGTTTTGAGTGATGAAAAACAAACAAACAAAAAATACTTTCCAGGAATGTGCAATTAAGATAAATTTAAAAACAAAACAAAAACGTGCTAACATTAACTACAATGAGGTAAATAGTCAATACAATAAATCATATACATTCTTAGTAAGCAAAGTTTGGTTGTATTAACTGTGAAATTTTTTTGCCAGAAAATTTCACATTTTTTAAAAATGCAGATTCAACTTGAGTCTTGAGGATATCTGCCAAATCACTATACATGTAGAAGTATCTTATCTTTGATAAATCAACGTAATCTATAATTTGGCCTGTTACTTAATAAGCAATCGCTTCAGAGAAGATGAAAAGTTGCCAATAAACATCTTTATTTATCTTTCCATAGTTAATTTTCATTTTGGGAAAGCAATAAACAAAGTTGCCACCTCTCCAAGCTATAAAATCTACAAAAATTACTAGAGAGATTCAGATTTTAATTTCTTTGCAGTTTTTTCTGTCTAGTTATGGTAACCCAACCAAGATACTTCAACACATCTTTAGGATTCAGCTTTTCTATATGTTTAGTGAGATAAAATAATTCTTCCTGTTCTTGTTTTCTCCCACACACTCCAAGAAAAATTAAAACTATAAATAAAAACTCTTTGAGATGAAATATAAAAAGCATGCTATTTTTAAATAGACATCTTGCAGAAGTTTAAAGCATGGCTGACAGGCAAATCTATGAAGATTAAACATAACCATTTCAAAGAAAGAAGTTTGCATCCTGCACCCAACTACCAACTGATGATGAGAGACAGAAAGAAGCTATTTAATGGTTTAACTTCCTATATGCATCTAAGAAGCCTTCCTGAAGTACCTTGTTAAGCAAGTCCCAAGAGTGATGAGACTGAAAATGTGCCTCAGTATTCACATTCATCACGGGAGACTGCCCAGGCCTTGCAGGCTTTCCGCACGCGCCTGCCATGCAGCATCCGGTTCTAACACTGAGGCCACTTGACATATGAAACATAATCAGTTTCAAAGAGCAACTCAATCCTGAAGGTGTTTGCCTATATCTTCTTTTCTGACATTAGGACATCTACATAAAATATTTAGATGCACATTTGGTCAGCTCAAAAGTATTACACCCTTAGGTACAATATAGGGCACTCAGAAAATAATCTAAACAGTTTTTTTATTCTACATAGAAGTAAAAAACCGTCCCAATATTGATTTTAATATAAAACTCTTCTTAATTAATCTGATTTAAGAAATTAGAGGTTTGGTTCCTAAAAATTACTAAGAACAATAAAATAACTCAATGTACATGGTTTTTAAATGTGCTGCTTTTAGTCTGCTAAGACGGGTCCATATAGATTCATCAGTTTACAAACATACCCAATGCGCACTTCAGTCAATTTATTATCATCTAATTTTAATGAACAGCATGTGGCTAAAATTTCACTTGACAGCATCTATTTGCAATAAATTGCTGCCAGTACCTAAGGGCCCACAGGTAACTGCTGTGTAATTCCTAAAATATTAATCTGCACACAATGGCTTGATGACAGAATAAAAGGAAAAAACACATGGCACATACTTGAAAAGCTTTTTGAACAGAAAACCTGGTACTTTAAAACCTTCATCAAATTCAGCATCACTTTCCTCAGAATCATCTTCAAGCTTCAGACACTTCTCTTTGTCCTGCAGTCTCAGCTTATTCCATCTCCTACCATGAAAAGAAAAATCATATTTCCATTATTTTGATAATAAGACAGATTAAAATAGATCGGTCTAGATAATGCACAGGAAAAAACAGGCAAATTAGAATGATCTTTTTTCGCCCAAAACACCAATATTCAAAGAAGAAAAACAACTAATTCTCTTTTCCTTCCTTCTCAATTCAATTCTTATTTGAATTATTGTTGCTGTGCTAGAAATATTTTTGTAAGGTCCCAATTCATTATCAAAAACTACCTGCTCCTCTTCTGGAATACACCCTGAGGGAAAATTTCTCTGCTAGTTCCTAAGATACATGAACTTAATTTTACAAAAGATTCAGTGAAAATTTCAATGTGGCTAAGTATCTCCAAAACAGCAGTATAACAAAAAATATTTTATTTATAATTACTATTTCTGTGCTAAAAATATGCTACTAATAGCACAAAACAGCACAATATCTTGAATATAAAGCAAATTTTTGGTCAATATGACTATAATTGGATTCACACATTGATTACTTAATGGGGGGCATCAATAATATAAAAGTACTGATAATTATACCACTGAGAAAAAAAGTGTGTTCACTAAATAAAATCTAAGTTACAAATTTAGTACATAATGCTTTTCAAATATAAAATAAAAGGAATATTTATATTCCAGAAGGGTAATGCCATCTATCCTATCTAATAATAGACAAACATGGTAATTGACCATACCTTCGCTACACCTCCCATTGGCTAATCCGCGCAATATGCAAATTAACCGCCAACAAAGATGACGGCTAATTTGCATACTGCAGGCAGGGCGGGACAGTGCGAGCCGCCAGTGCGTGCCACCATCCAGGGCAGGCCCGGCCCTCCTTGCCGCCTGGGACCCCAGAAGCCGGCCTGCCTTACCCCAGAAGCCAAGACAGATTATGAGGGTGAATCAAAAACAAAACCCACTTTAAGTATAAAGACACATATAGATTAAAAGTAAATGAATTAAGCTGCAGCCTGTTTTGCTCAGTGGATAGAGCATTAGCCCGTGGACTGAAGGGTCCCAGGTTCAATTCCAGTCAAGGGCATGTACCTCAGTTGCTGGTTTGATCCCCAGTCCCTATCAAAGCATGTGCAGGAGGCAACCAATCAATGTGTCTCTCCCTTTCCCTTCACTCTCTCTAAAATTCAATGGAAAAATATCCTTGGGTGAAGATTAACAAAAACAAAGTAAATGGATTAAGTAACATTAAAGAGATTATAAGAAAAATATATTCCAAATTTTGTTAGTTGTAAATGGTTATGTTTAAATTATTAACACCTAAGAAATTGGGTGAAGGGTACATATAATATGCTGTAGTATTTTATAGTTTTTTTT
>NW_005353340.1:776543-777553 GCF_000412655.1 Myotis brandtii
CTGGCGAGCGCAGCGGTGGTGGTGGGAGCCTCTCCTGCCTCCGCAGCAGCACTAAGGAGTGGCGAGCCAAGCGGTAAGGAGCAAGCAGGTGGGTGGTAAGGAGCAAAGGGACCCGGACTGTGAGAGGAATGTTCGAGGGGTCCCAGACTGCAAGAGGGCACAGGCCAGGCTGAGGGACAACACCACCAGTGCACAAATTTCGTGCACCGGGTCTCTAGTATATACATAAAAGAACAAAATGTATAAGATCTAAAAGTCTCAGCAATACGCCAAGGTTGTTGAGAAGTTGTAGCCATTTAGCCAGGCTAATTCTGTATTCATATAACTACAATGGACACTGGTGTCACAAGTTAAAAAAAAGTCGGAGAAACCAAGATGGCGGCATAGGTAAACACCAGAGATTGCTGCCTCGCACAACCACTTCAAAAAAACAACTAAAAGACATAACGGACACCATCCAGAACCACAGGAAGGCTGAGTGGAATTTCTACAACTAGAAGGAAAGAGAAAAGCATACCGAGACTCAGAGGAGGTGCGGTGCTGAAGTAAATACAAAGGTGCGGAGGTGCATGCGGAGATGGCTGGCGGCTGAGGACACGATTGTCTTTTTCAATCGGGAGGGAGTCTCAGGCTCTGAGCTCCAGTTCCGGGCGAGTCTCTGGGGACCCAGACTCATACGGGAGAAACGGGACTGTCTGGCATTGGTCAGAACTCCAGGGCAGCTTTCTCTCGGAGGCACTCGCGGCGATTGCCAGAACCTCTGAAGGCAGGACTGAGAGCAGCCATACTGCTGGCTCGCTCGGCCCGCCCTATTGATCCCCTTGGACCCCGACCCGCCCAAGCCTTGCACGGAGGCTTTTGCATATGAAAGGCCCGGCCCTTTGTAATCTGAAAATTACTTAACAAACTGCAGCTGGCCCAAGGCCCCAGGGCAACTTGCATTGCTTTACAGCTGGCTTCTGCTGGTAGCCTTAGGCAAAGGCTAGATTAGCACCTCCTTAGATCCAAGA
>NW_005353340.1:778821-809798 GCF_000412655.1 Myotis brandtii
CAATAATCGTGCACCTATGGATGAGGACAGTGGGTGGGGAGTGAGGGCGGAGGGTGGGGTGGGAACTGGGTGGAGGGGAGTTGTGGTGTGGGAAAAAAGGAACCAATGTAATAATCTGAACAATAAAGATTTAATTTTAAAAAATGAAGAAAAAAAAAGTCAATAGCCTCACATTTTATTCACTTCCATTAATAAAAGGATGACTTTTTCAGTATGCTTGCAAGTGACATTTTGAATTTCACAAAATGGTGGAAATAAAGCACTGATACAGATAAATACCTTCCAAATAAAAAGCTCACAGCAACAAATGTAAGAAGGCATTATCTGCCACTCATGCAAGAAAAACATCGCACATCTAAAGGAAGGTAAAGGAGAAAAGGGAAGAATGATATTGCACATGGTGGATTCTCCAGTATCAATTACCAAATCAGCATGGAAGCCAAACAGAGCAACAGGCGGGTGACCCCATCCAGGGAGCTGCTTAAAGTACCTCCTCTGATAAATTCTTGCCTTGATGAAAATTTCAAGTCTTCAAAGTAGCAAAAGGAAGGGTTAGCTGAAGTTTAACTGAAACCACTGAGGAAGACTAGCTGGTGACCTGAAACTGCTTCTCAGGGTACTGAGAGAACCTATAAATCAGCATTGTTGGTAAATTCCAGAGAACAGCAAATGGAAGAGGCAGTACATGGCCAAGTCTAAGGAAATAGCTGTTATATAAGATTTAGTATGTGATAGTCTTTTTATGTAAAAAATTAATGACCTTTTTGTGCTTCACTTCTAAAGGCAATCTCTTCCTCTCTTTTATTTGTATTTTTCTTCCTTAATTTCCAGGTAACTGATTAAATGAAGAGTGATGTGGTGGACTACAATAGTCTCTGCTATTCTGAGTTTCACTTCATCTATAAACTTAGTCACATGCAATGGCATACAGCAGTGGTTCTCAACTGACCGTCCTCCATCGCCCCCTTGTCACAGGGGGATTTGACAATGCCTGGAGACATATGTGGTTGCTACAACTGCTGGAGGAGAGGAGATATATGACTAGCATAGAGCTGGCTAGGCCAGGGATGCTAAGCATCCTACAACATACAGGACAGTCCTCTACAACAAAATGTTATCTGGTCTCAAAGGTCCATAGTGCCAAGGCTGAAAAGCCTGGCTATATAGGTATCCTTTACTAGTGGAACTTAAATATTCACACATTTTCTTGACATACATATGAGTTCTTGCTACTCACTACCTGAAATTTAGCAAGCAAGCAAATTCAAATGAGGTATCCAAACTCTTACTATCAGAGCTCAAAACCAAACATCCGCATAACAAAGGACATTGTACTTAGAAAATCTGTGGATAATATAAAATTTGTGGAAAAATCACAAAAACTATCACAATCACTGAAAAAGTACTTCATTTGCAAATACTCACAGATAATCTTATAAGAAAAAAAGAAAAACACCAGAAGTTACTGGCTTTTTAAATTTGGTACAACAGGTCATTAAATACTTTATATACAAGAAATTCACATATTAAACTTCACTGACAGATGATCGCCATTTCCCAGCCGTGGGCAAACTACGGCCCGTTTGAAATGAATCATTTCCCAGCCGTGGGCAAACTACGGCCCGCGGGCCGGATCCGGCCCGTTAGAAATGAATAAAACTAAAAAAAAAAAAAAGACCGTACCCTTTTATGTAATGATGTTTACTTTGAATTTATATTAGTTCACACAAACACTCCATCCATGCTTTTGTTCCAGCCCTCCGGTCCAGTTTAAGAACCCATTGTGGCCCTCGAGTCAAAAAGTTTGCCCACCCCTGCCTTAGACTCAACCAGTACATCTTTGTGGCTGTTAAATTTCCCACCGCATCACTTTGTACCAACAGGGAATCAGCTTCCTCCTCCCGCCCTGCCTCCCTCTTAAAATGCAGGCATCATGTCAGCACAGAACACACAGCACCTAGGAAACCACAGAAGCCACCATAGAAATGATTGCATCCCAGCGTCATCCGCTTCATAAAGAAAGATGAAAAGAAACAAACATTTATTCAGCTTGGCTAAAGGATGACTGAAGGTGGTGGAGAAAAATCATTATTACCTATAAATATTTGTATCATTGTGGAGACAAATCACCCAGTAGAATCATATACACATTATTAAAGACAGAAAACACCAGTTATAAAACCACATGCCCATGTGGCTCAAGCTAAGAGATTCTTCGGTTACACAAAGCAGCAATTCCTAGGTGGCTTGTAGCCAAAACAGGCCTGCCCATGTCACTAGTGCCCACACAGAGCAGCGCCAAGCGCGGGTTGACAAGAAGTACAAGGCACACTATGGAGGTGGAGGAGAGCCGGAGCCATCTGAACCCTGAGAGAAACAGGTGCGTTTCCCATCCTCACTGCCCTCAGGGGCCTCATGCTCTTTTTCGCGTGCTCATCCCGCTTCTCCCAGCCTGGAAGGCTGAGGGATCTGTCCGGCCAGCAGATGTCGAGGGGACTCTGTGCTGTGAACAAACTGGGTTAGACATGCCGTAAGCACAGGCCCAAACACAGTCCTGGTCTCAGGTGGTCCAGAACCACATCCTGACTGCCATTTATTAGCTCCTTAACCCACAGCAAGTAAATTAATCTGTTTAGCATCTAAGTTTCTTCAACCGTGAGATGGGGAGAACAAGAGCGTCCACTTCCCTGGATTTGGGGGAGAATTAAATGAGGTGTCACATGTAAAGCACTTATTAGCATAAGCCTAAAATAAAATAAATGCTAAATAAACTAATCTACCATTATATATAATGCTACCTATATGTGTGAAACCCTCCACAACCCTGAGGCAGGAGCCATTACTATGCCCAGAGGGGAATAAAGGAATCTGTAGTCCAATACAATTGCACACAATACTGAAAAACACCACCAAATTTCACAGAACTCCTGAACAAGTCCATTTGAACTAAAACAAAACTGGTTCATCAAATGGATGCTAAGTAAATTATTACGAGTAGCATGATCAGCATGAATAAAGACAGTAGCCATCAGAGGGTACCTGCTAGAATACCTCAATTTAAAAATTCTGTAACAGACTATTACAGTGAACTGTCGTGAAGTAGGTCCATCTTTTATATAACAAAATGACATTTACATAACACAGAATGACTTACAATTAGTTGATGGCAGAAAAATAAGATCTGGACCTAAGTAATCTGAAATCTTAAAAATTAGAAATGGCTCCAAAATGTCTAAATTCTGTTATGAAGTAGTCCAATATTTACATTTTTGGAAAAGAAATAACTTTTTCCTGTTTTCTATTCTCTCACTTTAAAAAATCCACACATGTAATAGTCACAGCTGCAGCCACATAAAACGAAGTGGGCCTGGTGTTTCTGGCAGTGTCTCTAGCTCCTCACACAACGACCACAGTCAGCCCGCTGTTGACTCCACTGGCAGCCACTTAGAAGAGAACCTAGCAATAAACATAAACTTCAATTCCAAGCAGATGCAAGCAGAGAAAACACTCCCTGGCTCCTTCACACTCACGCAGGAGTGAGAACCTGGCCCAGGCCGTGAGGCCCGGGGCTGATACCACAATAACCATCTATCAGAAGCAGCTCAAACCCAGAGCCATACTGCTAGCAATGAGGACACTACATGACCAGTTGAACCGCACCAGGAACAATACTTCCTCCAGTTGTAACTTACTGGGGTACCTTGTCAATGAAAACCTAACGATACACTGGAGAGCTAGTTGCCACCACTTAAAGTTAATTTACTTCCAAAAGAGAAATTTCCAGCATGTCAAGAGTGTTCCATATACACAAGCGGAAAACACAGAGAGGTGGCAGAATGACATCCCTGTGGCCTCCTCCTATCTGTGCATCTGCATTCCTGCACTGTCCCAACCTCCCCGCCCCAACACACATCCCACATCCGTGGGCCCGTTAGACCTCTGCCCAACTAGTGCCTCTGGAGAAGGACGCCTTTCCTCGCCAGCCAGTCAGCCATCGTGTCCCCCAGGTGCTCTCTCAGCCCCTTGGGACCTCAGGCATGCCCGGTGTCTCTGCTAGCATCTTTTGAAATCCATATCTGTCTCCCCCTAAGGCAGGAGCCACTTGAGAACAGAGACTGTCTTAGTCATTTTTATATCCCCAGAGACTAGTATAAATGCCCACCTCACCACAGACACTCAATAAATGCTGAATGAATGAATGAGGTTCGGAATTGGGCTAGGAATAAGGAAAACAACAGGGTTGGAAAATGATCTGAGTGGGTCACTCAGAAATGGGTTCAAGAAACTTCCAGTTCCATCTCATTTACAGCCTCCCTCCCACTGCACTTCCTTCTCCCACACACGTGACCTAAGGAACTCCTCCTGGCTGTAGCCACGGGATAACAGGGGTAAGGTCCACTGTGAAGAATCAGCCAGGGCAAACAGCAACTGCAAGGTCAGAAAAATTCTAATTTAGAATTTTATAACCAAAAATGTTATATTGAATATAAAAATGTTGTAAGTCATCTTCAAGTCCTGAATTCTGTTTTTTGGGTCTCCCAGGGGATGCACTTTGCAGCTAGGTTCTGCATAGGGGCTGATGGGAAGAATCAGAAGCCCCAAGGTAAAGCCCAAGCTTCCCTAGGGCCAGATGGAACAGCTGGGCAAAAGATTAAACTTTTTATGAAAGACTTTGTCTTCTGATAGAGGAAGAAAGGTGTTAACTAGCCCTAAAGTATATTTACATTAGCAGAAAGGAAATGCTTTTTATGTTCCCACCTACATCTTTTTCTTTAATCCAGACATATAATAGTCACAGCTGCAAGCAAATAAAATGAGGGGGTGTATTATTCACTTGGGGGGTGGTTCTAAGTCCTACAGTCCCCCTCCCTCCAATGGCAGCCACCAGAGGAGAACTCAGTAAAAAAAAAGATTTAAGACATCCAGTGAGAACTGGATATTGGCAGAGAGCTGCATTATAGATCTGCACCAGGTACGGAGAGGTCTGAACTTTAAAAACATCACTTAACCATTACTGCACTTGTCTCCTTGACCACAAAGTGAACAAATATTAGGTTTTTACAGAACTAAATGAGATTATATATGTATTATACCCTTTGAATTAAAACTGCATGTTTTGTTTTGTTTTTTACACAGCATACATGTCAGATGCTTTTATAATTATTGACAGATTACACACAAAAAAGGTAAAACTGAGAAATTTTAGTTAATTGCAGGTTAAAGGTGAATAAACAATGAAACACATATAGCAATCTTGGGCAGGCAGGAGGCAAGTAGCCCCCAGACTAAAGGCCATCCTGCTAGCCTATCCCTACTGCCAGCCAAGATCAAGATCACTGTAGTCCCTAGGACAGCAAGAGTGTGTCAGTCAAGCCTTACATGGCACAACAGAAGGACCTGGAACACTAACCTTAGAACAAAGAGATCTGTGAGGAACCAAAGTGTCATCTTGACATACCCACACTTAGAACCAATGAAGTTTGAAGAGTACTCCCTGGGCAGATGTCTAGTGCCCCCTAGTGTGTTCAGAGGAGATATCATTTTTTATTTTTCCCCAAAACTACTGAAAATGTACTTATATTTGTCACTAAGTGATACTTTATCACTAAGTGGAGTTTTAATCATATCAATAAAAAATGTATGAAAGGTAAGAAAAGCCTAAAATTAAAAAAACTAAGTTTATAACAGCTAATGATTTGGCGAAGCATATTAATACCAATTGTGAAACTGCCTTTGACTTTAGAGAGAAGTCACCTTTTCGTATATGTCAATATTTATGATTCTCATGGACCCCTTACTGGCTTGATGGGATCTTTGTAGTAATGTTTTACCTAGTGGGCATGCAAATAACAAAAACAGCTAATATTTACTGAGTGCCAAATATGCCAAATATCTTGGATATATTATCGCTCATAATCCTCATAATGCCCTTGAAATAGGTGCTGTTATGATTCCCATTTTATGGATGAGGATATGTACAAAATCTCAGAGCTACTAGATGAGACTTTGGCATTCTGATTTCATGGCCTGTGATTTCTAACCTCTATGCCGAATATCACTTCCTTAAGTAATGTCAGCTAGCTCTGGTCAAGCTGTGTTTTGAAATTATACATACAACCCTAGCCAGTTTGGCTCAGTGGACCAAAGGGCACCGGGTTCGATTCCATTCAAGGACATGTATCTCGATTGCAGGCTCCTCCCCGGCCCGGACGCTCTTCAGGGCACGTGCAGAAGGCAACCAATCAATGTGTTTCTCCTGGCCCGGACGCTCTTCAGGGCACGTGCAGGAGGCAACCAATCAATGTGTTCTCTCACATCGATATTTCTCTCTGTCTTTCCCTCTCTCTTCCACTTTCTCTAAAAATCAATGGAAAAATATCCTTGGGTGAGGATTAATAAAATAAATAAAAAAAGAAATTATACATACTTACATACATATACACCATAGTAGCCTGCCCAAGATCAGTAATGTGAAGATTCAAACCCAGATCATCGGCTCCAGAGTCTGCACTCCTTATTCTTACATAACCTTGCCTCTCAAAAAGTATTTTTCAAAATCCCCAAAACCACCTCTTTTCTCCTAAGTACCAAGCCAAGAGTAAATAATCATTTCTTTAATTGCTATACAATGCAAACAATTATACAAGAGCAAATCAAATTCTACTAAACTTCAATGCAAATTTGTCTCAA
Organism: Myotis brandtii; assembly: GCF_000412655.1. NCBI lineage: Eukaryota > Metazoa > Chordata > Mammalia > Chiroptera > Vespertilionidae > Myotis > Myotis brandtii. Next base: position 785,512 of record NW_005353340.1, read on the forward strand.
AAAATGTCAATGCTAAAGTTTAAGGAGGAGAAAGATGGCTTTCATTTTCATGCAATAATGTGATTTCTTCCCGACCTCAACACTGTGCACAGTGAGTCCAAACTCACTTTTCACTGGGCACCTGCCATCTTTCCAAGGAGCAGTAAAATCAGTTTAGTTCTTTTGACTACAGATAATCTGGGGTGAACAGATGCATAAGACACATTTAATATTAGACAATCCAATATACTCAACTGCCTATACAACCCACAAAAATGCAAAATATACCTATTAATAGGATCTGTCAAATTATTAGTAACTTGAAAGCATATATTAACAAAATGAACATGCTCTCCCTGAAATGAAGTCACATACTGAGCTGCTTGAAATCCAAATTTTACCTTACTGCTCCGTCTTCATTTTTACATTGAAGGCCACCAAGGCCAGAGCAGTTTGGATCCACACAGACTGTGCGGAAGTCACACATGATACAGTTAAATCACTCTTAATACAGGGTGCAATTTCAATCTGAGGATCATTCTCCACTGACTGCAATATCCATGAAAGAAATTCTACAACAGAAGCACAATAAGTACAATTTGATTTTTAAAAGTATATTCAAGGCACCAAGCTGGGTATTTAATATAGTTTGCATTTCTGCAGCGCACTGGGTTCTCTATTTCAGACAGTTCAGAATCCCTTACAGATTACTCTAATTTGCTAAATTGAGATACTCGGTGTTTTACTTTTCTTATCTGCCTTTTTATGGTCTTTCTGGGTGGACTTAATTGGCACATCTAAGCAGATGAAATAGCCTCAGTTAGGAGTCCAGATCTCACAGAGTAAATTAAGACTGATGCAGACAATTATGCACTGGAGCTGAGAATGAGAGGTGTGTGCAGAGCACAAAGCTAAATTAGTCTTCATTTGTGTCTTAGCTTTATCATTTAAAAGAAGGCAAGATGCACCATAAAAAAATTCTTTAAGGCAGTAATTTTTGCTTCTCTTCAAAACACAGACTTTTTGGCCCTAGCTGGTTTGGCTCAGTGGATAGAGCAGGCTGAAGGGTCCCTGGTTCAATTCCAGTCAAGGGCACATGCCCAGGTTGTGGGCTCGATCCCCAGTGCGGGGCATGCAAGAGGCAGCCGATCAATGATTCTCTCTCACCATTGATGTTTCTATATCTCTCTCCCTCTCCCTTCCTCTCTGAAATGAATAAAAATATATTTTAAAAAAACACAGACTTTCTGGTTGCTCTCTTACACCCCCCTCCCCTGCATGTGCTGGGGGGTGGGAGTGGCAAGGGAGAGGTCAATGGGGGAAAAAGGAGATATATGTAATACTTTAAACAACAAAGAATAAAGAATAAAATAAAATAAATTTTTAAAAAATCACAGACCCTTAGAAGAAAATTAAAAAAGGACATAGTTTTATTTCTTGAGAAAGAAATTAAGTCCCAGAAAATGATTATATTAGGTTTCTAGATCAAGTCCATATTAAACTTTTACTAAATTCAGATTTTTAGGAATCAAATGATGTTGGTTATTTTTGTGTGTTTTTTTAAATTGGGATATAATTGGCATATAATTGACATATAACACTGTATTAGTTTCAGATATACAACATAATGATTTGATACTTGTGTATATTGCGAAGTGATCCCCACAGTAAGTCTAATAAACATCTGCCACCACACATAATTACAAATTGTTTTTCTTGGGATGAGAATATTTAAAATTTACTCTCTTAGCAACTTTCAAATATGCAATACAGTGTTACTAACTTAACTACAGTCACCACACTGGTTTGTGTTTTTTGTGTTTTTAAATCAAGCTTTACAAGGTAATTTGGCCTTTGTGTAAGTGCCACCTGAAGGTGCTGAATCTTCACCCAGGGCAAACCAAGATCCAAATGATGGACCACAGGGGACAATCCCAGCGCACAGGGAGACATCTCTAGACCTCTCCAGTGCACTGCAGAAATGCAAACGATATGAAACACCCACACAATAAAATGGAGACAGAGCACCTGGGGGAGAGGGGCTGGGGGCACGGCCTCCAGCAGCAATTGGGGGGAGCAGTGGAAAGCCTGCAGCAGGCCTCCATGGAGCAACGGGAGGAGCTAGTTGCTAAGGCCAGACTCTTCCGAGTCCACTGCACCCGACCAAGCTGACAGGCAGCTTCCACCCGACACACAACAACTCAGGCCCCAAATTACTTCAGCTTTTTGAGCTCAGGTTCCCGTCTCCTAAAGGGTTGTGAGGTTTAAACCAACGAACCCACATAACATGAAGCACTGCAAAGTAGTAAACATTCAGTAACGTTAGCTATTATTGTTCTCATATAATCTCCTCCCATCCCTGCTCAGGCCACGGAGGCCTCCAAATTTCCAAATCCAAAAGTTTTCCAATGTTTATCCTACTTAGCTTGACGCCTCTTGGCAACTGAACACGCTGAGTTCTGAACACCCTTCTAGAATTATGTGTGTATACAGCCAAACCCTCTGAACAAGACTCAACTCACTCCTGGCCTCAAAGGGGAGGACAATGAAACAGTTTTCCCAAAAGATTAAGCCTTGCAGAGCATTGGAAGATATTCCTTAAGATTTAAATAATGAATGGAGTCATCAGTCCTTTTAAGCTCAAAGTTATTCATGTAAAATAAAGTAAAAAATAAGTCAGAAGAAAAAAATCATTAAGGTAAAAAATGTATTAAAAACCAGTCACATCAACAGGCATCATGGCTATGGATTCAGGTTATACCAGATCATAAGGCAAATTCTAAATACATGGCCAGCGTGGCTGTTGGTTGGAGCGTCTTCCTATGCAGCAAAGGGTTGCAGGTTTGATTTCCAGTTCGGTACATGCCTGGATTTCAGTTCGATTCCCAGTTGGGGCGCATATGAGAGGCAGGCAATTAATGCGTCTCTCACATTGATGCTTCGCTCTATTTCTCTGTTCTCTTTCTTTCTCCCTCTCTCTCTCTTTCTGCCTTTCTCTCTCGCTCTAAAATCAGTAGAACATATCCTTGAGTGAGGATAAAAAAAGTCTATCCACAACATACTTGTCAGGTCTAGACTCCCTAGCAATCTCCTCAAATCCCCATCCAACTGGCTTTTTTGGTTTGGTTTCTATCAGGGAGGTGAAGGCAGCTATGTGCTGATTCTTGGCACCACCTTGTGGTCATATCTAGATATTACACATTCCACATCATTCCACAAATGGAAGGAAACTGATATTTACACAACCCTGTCCTGGCTCCCATTCCCAGTTCTACCTCTTAAGAAACAGTTAAAACTGCAAAGACTGACTTGAGGTCCTGGATTAAATCAGAAAGTAGGATCACAGTGCTATTATCCAGTCCCAGGAAAGGTTAAGCTGTAGAGGAGACTTGGTAGGAAATTCCCACTAAGCATCAGCTTAAAAAAAAAAAAGATCCTAGTTAGAACTGATCTTGAGCTAATGAGAGACGTATGGCACAAGCTGAAAGCTTAAAGGATATGAGACGTATAAGAGTCACCCACTTTCACGAATTTAAAAGAGCTTTATAATTAACATGACTATTATACAGACTTACGTTCAAAAAATGTGCCTAGACTTTGGCACATAATGGGGGGTTGGGGGGGCGGAGTGAGGTCATGGAGCAGGGTCAGCTGGTTTGAACAAGACCAAGACAGAACTACAGCCCGGCACTACAGCTTAACAGAGAATGTTTTAATAAATAAGTGCCTTAAGAGTATTTAAAATATGCTTCCATATTTCAAAACATAAAAGGTTAACCTGACAGGAGAGTTTGTGTGTTTGACCTGGGTCCGGGAAGAAAGGGCCAGACCTTGGAAGCTGCTATTGACGGGCCTTGCAGGGCTGCTTGAATCTTCACAGGCCTCGCCTGGGCCTGATGCTGGGCCCAGAAGGAAGTTTAAAGCTTGCTCTGGAAGCCAGTTGGTGTCCTTGACCAACTGCATCCCTAAGAAGAGGCACTGCTGCCTGAATGAACTGAGGGTTTCAGCCCTGAGATGTTTAGTTGAATAGACTGATTTTCATTGAGCATTTCTGAAGATTTCGATTTTTACTCCTGAAATTTCTATCTACTATGTTTTGTTTTGTTCCTTCACTATGGGACCTGAATAAGGGTTGTGTCCCATTTTACTGTCTTTTAAGTTTAAATTTAGCCATGGCTGGCATTGCTCAGCGGTTAGAACATTGGCCCATGCACCGAAGGGTCTCAGGTTTGATTCTCAGTCAAAGGTACATACCTGGGTTGCAGGTTCATTCCCTGGCCCCAGTTGGGGCACATGCAGAAGGCAAAAAATTGATGTGTCTCTCTCACATCCATGTTCTCCCTCCCTCCCCGACACCCAACTCCCCTGCTTCCCTTCCACTCTCTAAAATATCAATGGAAAAAATATCCTCAGGTAAAGATTAACAACAACAACAAAATGTACATTTAACATGTTTCTCTTTTCTGCTCCCCTTGCCCACAGGGGATTCCACTTTGGCTCCTTAAAGTTTGCTGCTTAGGTCAGCTCAAAGAAGAAAGCAGGGACCCCCTCCCCCCACAACAAGGGGTTAAAAGGACCCTAGCCCACACTCAAAGGCAGAGCCTTCCACTCAAAACTTTCTTTCAAGGGTACTTTTGCTTTGCTTGCTGAATAAACCTTCTCTCGTGAGTCTGAATCTTGGCTCTGAATTCTTTTCAAAGCCAGAACTCAAGCACTGAGGTCTGCTTTCACTGTTTACATCTTGGTGCAGTGACTCGAATTGTCCTACTCACTTGCTGTGGTAAGTCATCCTCTCCGACTCACTCCTACCTCTATGCTCTTGGTCTCCTTTCTCAGGATCCGCAGCCAGGTAAACAGTAAATACTGGCAGTTTGTTAGTTACCTTCTGGGAGTCCGAACTAAACCTTTTGCTGGAAAAATGAGAGCCTGAACTTGTTCGGCTCCAAAGATAAGGGGCACTTCCTCCCTCCAGCTCCAATCTCGGGTATGCTTAGGTGACTAAGAAACTATGTGGCAGTCTCAGCAGGCATCCCCATGATGTGCAAGAGCCCCATAGGGAATTCCAACTCAACTGTAACTAAATAACTGATTCGTCTGCAGATGCGCACATAGAGGCTGGCTACCTAGCGCTCCCAGTCCTTGCGGTTAAATTAGACAGCGGAGGAGAGAAGCAGAGACAGAGTGTTTGAGATGACTCAGGGGGAACAGCCCTTTGGAGCTCCACACACAACAGCACACTTCCACCCACACACAATATCCCTGGAAATGTTGCTCAGACTCTACAGCTCTTACCAGTAAATTAGAACTGAAATTATAGAGCTTACATCAATGATGAGAGAGAACCATTGATGGGCTGCCTCCTGCATGCCCCACACTGGGAATCGAGCTCACAGCCCGAGCATGTGCCCTGACCTCCTTGTTCATAGGGTCCATGCTCAGCCACTGAGCCACACCTCCCGAGCAAGGTCCCGGTCTTTTAAAACAGCTTTCTGCATACTCTTTAAGGTCCCTGAAACAGGGAAATAGGACCACCCTCAATTCCTTCTACACTCTTCTAACGACCTTTTCTTTATTTCCAACTTCTATAAGAGCCTCAGGAAATAACTTAACAGGGACTCTCACTTCCCTTCGAGAGGTGGCTGCTCTCTCTGTCCAAGGCCTCCACAAGGACCAGAGATCTTGGGAACATGAGAGACAAGGCAACAGGTCACTAGCCCAACTATTGAAGACCAGAGTTACAGGAGGAGTTTTCCACCCAAGGTGATGATGGTACTAGGCTCCCCTTGGACGGATAGACGTGATGGGGGAGGGGGAAGAGGACCTCCGGTAAGACTAGCTAAGGTTGGAGGCCAAGAAGCAGGGATGCCTGGCTTCGAACAGGAGCACTCTACACCTGGGTGGCACCAAGACAGCAGGGTATCCTGCCCTATTGTGGCTCTCAGACCACAGGGCAGCTCAATATAGCCCAGATATTAGCAGGGATGCCTCTAAGTGTTGGTTCAGAGTGTACCTGTCTCTCTGTAGATGGGGAACCAGTCCACAGTGCCTCGAGATACCCCTCTGGAATACATACCAACTGGGAGAAATTTGACCCTGAATCCTTAAAAAAAAAAAAAAAAGGCTAATATTCTTTTACAACACGCCCTGGCCCCAATACAAGTTGGGCGACAGAGATGTTTGGCCAGTCAATGGCACCATTACTTTTAATACTATTTTACAGCTAGACCTGTTTGCAATTCCCAAGGGAAATAGACAAAAGTTCCATACATCCAAGCCTTTATGGCTCAGGGATGACCCCAGGCTATGCATTACCTGTAAACTAGATCCCTCCAGAACTGCTATACTGTACTCACAGCCCCTGCCTCCCTTGCCTCCCCAGGTAACACCTCTCCTTCTCCTTGCTCTCCTGTGACCCCAAAGGATGAAGAAAGAACTACCTGTCAGACTCCAGTCCCTCTTCCCCCATATCTGGGGCCTTCTCAAGCTACTTTAACTGGCCCTTTACAAGAGGTAGCAGGACTGACTGGGATCCCTATGAGAGTACATGCCCCTTTCTCTATGAAAGACTTACACACCAAATCCAACAGGACTTAGGAAAATTCTCAGAAGACCCAAAGCTTTGATCTGACCTGGAGAGACATTACTGTAATCCTTGCTCAATCCCTAAATAAGGAAGAAAAGGTAAGATCATAAAGGATGCCATCCAGCTTGGGAATGGCATGCATATGATCAATACCCTCTAGGAGTGATAGCTGTACGGGTCACTGATCCTTTATGGGACTATTAACAGCCCCAGAGGACCTGGAACTGGGACCATTTCCTAAAAAGCCTTCTAGAGGGAATGAAACAAAGCTGATCTAAGCCTATTAATTAGCAACTATAACCCAGGAACCTCAGCAGACTACCATAGCCTTCTTAGAGAGATTGAGGGAGGCCATCATGAAATATACTAACCTAGACCTTGATTTGGAAGCAGGCCAATGGTCTTATGAGACTGTTTTCTAACCTAGGCTACCCCCGATATTCTGAGAAAACTTCAAAAGCTCTCTTAGGACCACATACCCCTACCCCAGGCCTACTTATGGCAGCCTCATCCATCTTCCATAACCGGGATCTAGAGGAGGAGGAGAGGCTCCAATCAAGGGAGAAGCGTAAAGATCAGAGATAGGCTCAGTTATTAGGCATGCTCTGCCGTCGCTACTCAGGTTGAGCAGATCCAGGGTGCCCTGGAAGAACACCTCCTCCCAGAAACGACTATATCTACATAAGACCTGGATATTGGCAGAACAACCACCCCCAGCAAGGAAGACCCAGGGTCAGGGTGAGCCACCTGGCCGCTGTTCACTCTGCCATGAGCATGGGCACTGGAGGTGGAACTGCCCCAGGAACTGCAGGGATCCTGGGTCCAACTTGTCTCTCCCCATATGGCCTTAGACTAAAGGGGCCTTGGATACCATCTGGCTCCCAAATCCAACATCAACATCATGGGGATGGAGCCCAGGGAAACCTTGGAAGTCGAAGGTGAGACAGTTAAGTTTTTACTTGATATGGAAGCTGCCTTCTTGGTCTTGACAACCTTCTCTGGGTCACTCTGCTCTGCCTCTCACCTGGTGGCAGGTGTGGATGGTAAGCTGACCCACCAATGGCTCAAGCTAAATCTGCTGCCACTGGAAGGGTCGCTTATTTTCCTACCAATTTATAGTTATCCCTGGTGCCTCAGCCCCTTCCAGGTTGAGATCTCTTAGAAAACTAGGAGCCCAATTAATTTTCCAAGGGAGATAGGCATCTTCATTAAATTTTATAGCCATCGGTCCCCCTCAAGACCCTCAAAATTCTAAGAGAATGAGCTAGTTAGTTAATTTCCTGGACAAACCTCCATCGGTCCCCCTCAAGACCCTCAAAATTCTAAGAAAGAGAATGAGCTAGTTAGTTAATTTCCTGGACAAACCCTGAAGCTTGGGCAGCTAAAACACCTGGACGAGCTAAAACTGCCAGCCCAATTTAATAACCTGAAGGGAAGCCAACCTCCTCCACTAGTCCCTCTGGTCCAACATCAATAAACTTACCCAGGAGAAGAATGGCTACGAGACATCACCCAAATGCCAAGATAGAAGGGACTAAAACACCTTTTAGCTTTTATTGATACCTTCACGGGATGGATTAAAGCATATCCCACTAGGACAGAAAGGGCCTCCGAAGTAACTGAGGCATTACGTAAGGAACTAATCCCCAGACTCAGCCTACCCCGGTCTCCACAGAGCAACAATGGGCCATCTTTGTATTCCAGGGCACCAACAACTAGCTACTTCCCTAGAAATTTAATATCACCTCTACTCCTCTGGAGGCCCCAAGCATCAGGAAAAACAGAAAGGACTAATCTTACTTTAGAGTCCATCATTAGAAAACTAAGCCAGGAAACGGCTCTCCCATGGGTTGAAAACAGTGTTGCTGCAAGTTTCTCAACCATAAAGTAACCGGGGGCGCAGAGGATGGGCTGAGACCCGACCCTGTGCCCACTGCAGCCTTGTGGCACACAGTTCCTTTCAAAGTGCACAAATTCGTGCATGGGCCCTTAGTCTAATATATTAAGCTGGATCTAGAATTCTTATTTATTCATAAACTTGCTGCCTAAGATAAAGCAAGCAGTACAACCTGTTTATAATAATCTCCCCAGACTGACCTTAATCGCTGTTTATAATAATCTTCATCTCCATCATCTCGGCATCTCACTACTTTCCGACCTCCTCCTCCTTTGGCAGCTTCAGCTTCTTCCCCAAAACTCTCATCATCAATCCCCTGCACTGTGATTTTCTTCTGCCATTTCCGTCGCTTGAGCACAGGCCCCAGTTCAGAGTCAGTGCCATCTGCAGACAGGTCCACCTCTGCTACCGCCTCCCGCTCCTCCTCCTCGGTGGGTAAGTACTCGGACTCCTCACCCTCAGAATCTCCCTCTGCCTCTGGCCTCACATCAGACTCCAAGTGTTTCTTTCCCTTCGGCAATCCCACTTTCCCCTGGAACTGAAGAGCCCTCTTCTGGAGTTTCTTGATGTGCTTTTTCAAGCGCTTGTCTGTTTTCGAAAGAACTTTGCTTCTCTTGTTTGGTTTGTTTTCACTGAGTGTTGGGCTCAGCTCAGAAGTGACCAAGGCTGGAGTTTTCCTAGACGCCCTTTTATTACAAGCTTGCTTCTTCCTTTCAAAAGACAGTTTTGCTTGATCTGCCAAATACTTTTCAAAGCCTGATGCTTCATTAAGCATTAGTTTCCTAGGCTTTTTCTCCTGTTTCTGAGGGATCTGGGTACCAAAAGGTGTCATCTGGCCAGTGCGGATGAGCTCTTCCCAGGCAGTCTCCTGAGCAGGCATGAGCATGCTGCCGAGACAGGACGGCCCCGCTTCTGAAAGAGGAACAACAATGCATTGGGCACTAGCGTAAAACTCACCAGGAGTACAAGGGATATACTCAGCCATTCAATAAACAGTAGGCTCCTACAATTAATTCATATTAAAAATACAGTGGGGCCTTGACTTACGAGTGTCCCGACTAACGAGTTTTTCGAGATACGAGCCGTCTCTCGGCCGATTTTTTGCTTTGAGTTGCGAGCTAAAATTCGGGTTACGAGCCAGCTTCAGATACCCCACCGCTAGTTGGCGCAGCGAATGTCACAGTGAACGCCACAACATCAGCCCAGCATCACGTGTCTCACTCGTTCACTTTTTGATTTGACATACGAGTAATTTGAGTTACGAGCTCTGTCACGGAACGAATTAAACTCGTAAGTTAAAGCCCCACTGTATATCATTAATCATTAATACCTAGCTAATGTGACTCAGTGGTTGAGTGTTGACCCATGAACCAGGCCATGGGTTCGATTCCCGGTCAGGGCACATGCCTGGGTTGCAGGCTTGATCCCCAGTAGGGGCTGTACAGGAGGCAGCCAATCAATGTTTCTAACTCTCTCTCCCTTCCTCTTTCTCTAAAATCAGTAAGAACATATTTTTTAAAAAGTATATATATACACACACACACACACACACTAATAAAAGGGTAATATGCAAATTGGTCACGACACCCTCACAGTCACGACCGGATATGCTAATTAGTCACGACTGGGCATGCTAATTAGTCATCCCTGGTATGCAAATTGATCATCACTCCAACACACAAGATGGCCACCCCCATGTGGCCACAAGATGGCCTGCAGGGGAGGGCAGTTGTGGGCGATCAGGCCAGCAGGGGAGGGCAGTTAGGGGCGACCAGACCTACAGGGGAGTGCAGTTAGGGGCAACTGGGCCTGCAGTGGAGGGCAGTTGGGGGTGACCGGGCCTGCAGGAGAGGGCTGTTGGGGGGGACCGGGCCTGCAGGGAAGGGCAGCTGGGGACAACCGGGCTGGCAAGGGAGGGCAGTTGGGGGCAACCAGGCCTGCAGGGGAGGGCAACTGGGGACGACCGGGCCAGCAGGGGAGGGCAGTTGGGGGGGGGTGATTGGGCTGGCAGGGGAACAGTTAGGCGTCGATCAGCTGGAAGGGGAGTGGTTTGGGGGTGATCAGGCTGGCAGGCAGGCAAGCGGTTGGGAGCCAGCAGTCCTGGATTATGAGAGGGATGTCTGACTGCCCATTTAGGCCCGATCGGGCCTAAACGGGCAGTCAGACATTTCTCGAGGGGTCCCAGATTTAAGAGGGTGCAGGCTGGGCTGAGGGACACTCCCCTCCCCCAGTGCACGATTTTCATGCACTGGGCCTCTAGTATATACATAGAATAGATAGATGATAGATAGATATAGATATATATATACATACACACACACATATACTAGTATATATATCATTAGTATACTAAAGCATATGAAGAATAGAGTAAAATTTATCATGCCACTTTTAATATATTCCTGTTCAAAAAGGTGATTTCTCCATAACTTTTTCTAACATATGGCATTATAAATACACTCTCATGCATCCAAAGACAGACCTAGTCATATGTAACATAAAGACAGACAGGTAAATTTAGCTATGCTTCCTTACCAATTAAAGAGTAACTGGGAGGAAGCAATCTCCCCAGTTTCTATGTCACTGCTAATACCAGCATTCAGGCTGACTTAAATTCAAGAGACGGTAAAACTGAAAACAGACATCTAAAGAATCAGCATGCACTGAAATAGGTAAACATACATGTCAGATCTGCACTATCCAATAGTCACCATGTGGCGATTTAAATTTGAATTGAAAATTCAGTTCCTCAGTTGCACCTGCTCAATGTGCTCAATAGCACATGTGGCTGGACAACACAGACAGACATGTCCATCACTGGATAGCACTATGCTAGGTGTATGAAGTTAACTGGCCAAGGGATGGACTAAAATTGGCAGCTATGCCATAATAACATAAAGTAACCTAGAAATCATCCTTCTTTCATTTGTTGAAATTAATCATCTCTAACAAGATTACTTTAGCCATGTAGTAGTATTACTTTATGGTATAAGTTTTATTTCCCTGATGCCTAATGAACTATGGTACCTTTTCATAGATTTATTGATATTTTGGATTGCCTCTTTTGAAGAAAATATTCAAATCCTTTGCCCAAAATATCCAAAGAAGTAAGACTCGACAGGAAGAAATTCATATTCTAAACTCTATGTTTCTTGTAGGCCAATAATACCACGGCCAGTTTCTCAGTAAACCTGAACTAAAAACAAAAATCACTGAAGTGCACAGATCCTAATGTAGAGCTCAGTGAAATTTCAAAAAAACATACCCATACACCAGTATCCAGATCGAGAAACAGAAATTACTAGCATCTCAGATGTGCCCTTCTTGGTACCTCCAAGCCTCTAACCACCTCCCACCCCCTAAGATGACTATCAACAGTAAAGACAAATTATACCTGACTTTGAACTTTATGTAAATGAAAATGTTCATACTCTTGTGTCTGGCTTCTTTTTCTCAATATTACACTTGTAGGATTCACACTTGCTGAATATAGTTGCAGTTTGTTGATTCTCATTGCTGTTAGTGTTCAATTATATAACTATACTACAATCTTTCCATTCCACAATTAATGAACATTTGGGTAGTTTCCAGTTTGGGCTACTAGGAATAATGTTGCTATTAATATTCTGGTGCACATCCTTTGGATATATGTTTATAATTCTTTGGGTTTGTTAAGCTTTAGCAGGCACTGCCAAACAGTTTTCCAAAATGGTCCTATCCATTTTAAGTTTCACCAACAGTGTTTGAAAATTCCAATTGGTCCACATTTCTGTCATTCTATTTTAGCTACTGTTAGGCATGTAGTAGTATTACTTTACGGTATAAGTTTTATTTCCCTGATGCCTAATGAACTATGATACCTTTTCATAGATTTATTGATATTTTGGATAGTCTCTTTTGAAGAAAATGTTCAAATCCTTTGCCCATTTTTCCTATAGTTTGCCTTTTAAAAAAAGATTTCTAGCCCTAACCAGTTTGCTCTGCTTAGAGCGTCAGCCCATGCACCAAAGGGTCACAGGTTCGATTCCCAGTCAAGGGCACGTACCTCAGTTGCAGACTCAATCCCCAGCCAAGGTCGGGCGACTGCGGGAAGCAACCAACCAACTTGTCTTTCTTCCACACACACACACACACACCCGCCCCCGCCCCTTTCCATTCTTTCTGAAAATCAATGGAAAAATATCCTCCGGTGAGGATTTAACAATTTAAATAAATAAATAAACAAACAAACAAAAATAAATAAATAAAAGATTTCTAGTCTCTATACATTCTGGATTCAAGTCTTCTGATTGATAATATGTACTGGCAATAGCTTCTCCTACTCTGCCAATTTTCATTCTCTTAATACCATCTTTTAACATACAGAAGTGCTTAGTTGTAATATCGTTCATTTATCAGAACTTCCCATTTTTTGGTCTCATTACGTCTTTGCCCCAAAGCCATAAAAAATATTTTCCTATATTATACTGTAAAAGCTTTGTTCCACCAATCACATTTAGATATACAACTCATTTGGAATTTGTTTTTGTACATGTGGATTAACTCAGCACACATACTGAAAACGTGATTCTTCTCCACAGTATTACATTACCACATCTGTCATAAATCAAGTGACCATATGTGGGTGGGTCTGTTTGCTGGACCCTCTATTCTGTCCCATTGGTCTACTTGTCTATACTTGTGCCACTACTGCAGTGACTTAATTACTATAGCTAGATAGCTGGTCTTGATATTTTGTTCTTCTTCAATGTTGCCTTAACTATTCTTGACCCAATGAATTTTTACATGAATTTTAGAGTCAGTTTGTTACTACCTTACCCTACACTTTCCACCCTACAATCTCTTCCTCAAAGACCCCTGAAAACATATATTGGGGTTGCATTGAAGCTATAAATGGATAGAAATGACATCATTACAATACCACATCTTCCAATCCATTATCACAGTGTGCCTCCCCATTTATTTAAGTCTTCTTTTTGAACAACATTTTCTATTTTTAAACATTTTTCTACTTATTTTAAAATATATTTTTATTGATTTCAGAGAGGAAGGGAGAGGGAGAGAAAATCTCTGATCAGTTGCTTCCTGCATACCCTCTACTGGGAACTGAGTCCACAACCTGGGTATGTGCTCTGACCTGGCATCGAACCGTGACCTTCTGGTTCATAGGTTGACGTTCAACGACTGAGCCATGCCAGTTGGGGAACATTTTCTATTTTTTAATGTAGAAAGCATTGCAGGAAACTATATTTTTTGTTAAGATTATTTTTAGGTATTTGATTTTTATAATTGGCATCTTTATTAAATTTTACTTTTTGTTTTTGCTGGTACATAGAAATATGACTTATCTATATGAGTCCGGTCGCTATGATGTGCACTGACCACCAGGGGGCAGATGCTCAACACAGGAGCTGCCCACTAGCGGTCAGTGTGCTCCCACAGCGGGAGCAGCACTCAGCTAACCAACAGGCGCCAGATGCAGGGCTCACCTCTCCCGATCAGGACTGACTGGATGTGAGCCTGCATCAGGTGCAACAAGGCTGGGATGAGCCGCAGCAGCAGGCAGAAGTGGCAGGTGGCGTTGGACTGCTGGTTTTGGCCCAATCCCGGCAGGCCATGCTGAAGGACCCCCTGGTGCATGAATCCGTGTACCGGGCCTCTAGTTTTTATATATCAGCCCTATATTCAATGATATTGCTAAATTCACATATTAATTCCAATAGATTGTCCATTGATTCTTTTGGATTTTCTACATAAACAATCATGTATTCTATGAATAGTCATAGTTTTATTTCTTCATTTCAATCTTATGATTTTTATTTCTCTTTTTCCAATACTACATTGTCCAGTACAATGTTTAACAGAAAAAGAGGCAGTGAGTACTTCATCTCCTCCAAATGAGGAACAAAGCCTACTTCTAGGAATGGATTCTTTATCAGATAATTCCCACAACAACCTCTGAAATGGATCACTATGTGGAGAACAGGGGAAAGAAACCTCAGGTAAGCACGTGAGCAGAGAAATGAAGGTCTACCATACGTATGCCTAGCTCGTAAGTTCAAAACAGGATTGCAAAGGTTCAGGAATGAGGTCAAGGTCTGTGCCCAGGCAATGCAGAGCTGGGTGGCACAAAGAGTCCTACACACTCTGTTTTACTGCCTCTCCAAATTGGGCACTAGTGACCAAGAAAGGGCAGAGGAGCAAGGTCGATAAGAGAGCCCAGGAGTCTGAAGTGCTGGCTGGTGCCCCAATGGAGAGATATAATAGGAGCCAAGAGCTCAGGAAAAAGGCAAGGCCATAGGTCTACAAATGTGTAAGATTCTAGAACCTAGGTGCCCGCAAAAGCCAAGGGGAGTTGGATGAGATTATTTGGGAAGAGGCTCAGCAAAAAATCCTGAGAACAATTAACATTTAAGATAAGGCCAGAATAGTTGGCCAAAAATAACTAAATAGGAATGGTCTGAGGGCCGAAAGGAAAGCTAGTTGAAAGACAGGAATCCTGGGGGACACAGAAGTATCCGTTGCTAATGTAGGGTGAAAAGAAGCTTTTGGATTTGGGGAAGTAACTATTAATCCACGGCAAAGTTTTATCAAATAGGAGGTGAAAGATACCAGCAAGTTTTAGGCAGCCAGACAAGAACAAAAACTTGTTACCAGTGAGAACTATGGTGCCTCAGCAGCAGAAAGCTTGGCTTTAAAAGCACACATCTCTAATATTTTTTCTGTTGCCTCAATGAATTCTTCATAATTCTCTTGTCTTACTGAATACATTTCTGGAGCTAGTAGAAAATATTTGCTTGAAGAGCTTAAATGCTAAGAAGCCTTAATCTTTATTTCAAGTAATAAATGAAGGACCAGCTACCAACAAGTTCTAAACATACATACATACACACTGACTACAGAGGTATTTCATTTCAGAGCTTATGCATTTTCTCAAAAGGTTTTCCAAAAGACGCCCATCTAAGACAGTGATACAAACAAAATCATGGCCATGGTATACCTGGAATGAAGGAACCTGTCCTTAAACAACAAAACTGATGCTTGGAAAGCCTGTCAAATACGCCCCAAAAATATATGTGAAATCAATTCTATGAATGCTGATGATGTTGGGCTTACAAAATGTACCTCAATTAAGATGTTAGTTGTCTTTAAAAAATTAACTATACAAAAATGTAAGAGTTCTAATTTATTAAACATAATGTTAAATGTGGACCAGCAGCCAACAGTAGACTGAGTTAAAATTTCACTTTCACTCTCTAACTTTGGTTCTGCAGGTGTAGAGAATAAAATTTTCCTAAATCAGTTTTGACACTAAGGCAAAGAAATATATTTTTCAGAAAACCTAGGCCAGGACTCACTATTGGCATCAAGTATCAATTCAAGAACACAGAGACACTGTTCTCAGTCCCTCACCTGCATCCTCCTCCTCCACACTGGCATGATCTAGTTCAGCTTTCACCGCCACTCCTCCAAGGAGGGCCTGCAGACGTTTCTGTTTTGCTGTGATCTTCTTTAGTTGTTGTTCCTTAAATGGTAAACAGTGAATACAGAAAACATCAATGCAGTGATTTATTGTTACAAATACAAAAGACAGCATTACAGAATTTTTAAGCTTTAATCAAGAGAAAAATAAAACAGAAATTCCATATATTACTATTACCATAGAGAACCTTATCTGAGCCACTGCTATATTTCCAGCAGGAAGTAGGGCTCCAAGCATTTCCATCAGGCAGGTATCCCTGTCCCCACCATGCTCCCAGCATAGCTTTCTACGTGCCCAGAACTGATGTCCACATGTACTGACTCTCCGCTGATTTGGGGGTGGCACTGCTCTACTTGGTTCCCCCATTACAACTGGGTCAATCACCATACTCCTCTGTGTTCGGACCTTAACAGCCAATGGGCTATGAGGACAATAGGTTGTAAGGATAAGAAACATAAACGTGAATGTTCAAAAGTTGAAACATGCCGTAACCGGTTTGGCTCAGTGGATAGAGTGTCGGCCTGTGGACTGAAGGGTCCCAGGTTCGATTCCGGTCAGGGGCATGTGCCTTGGTTGCGGGCACATCCCCAGTGGGGAGTGTGCAGGAGGCAGCTGATCGATGTTTCTCTCTCGTCGATGTTTCTGACTCTCTATCCCTCTCCCTTCCTCTCTGTAAAAAATCAATAAAATACATTTTTAAAACAAAGTTGAAACAGTCAGACCCCTTTGATAACTTACCATATTTATAATTGTCCTTTATAGAATTCTACCCAATCACAAAATTTTAAAAGGAAAATATATTTTGATATACCCTTTTACCCTGATCACAACAGACTCCTCTTAGTCTTGTCACCCTCTATACCACCAAAGCTCAGATATGGGGATATTCCTACAGCCTCCTCAATTAACTAGGCCTGTGCTACTCGGTTCTTCCCAAGGTCAAGAATGTTTAAATACCAAATATGAATGTGGGGCAAGGGAAATCCTGAATATAAAGGCCATATTAGAATGACTTGTAATTTGTTTGCAGTTTTTCTCACCAAAATCTTATTTAAAACAGCCTTTCTCTCTGAATAGTCTATCTCTAAACATCAAAGAGCTGCTAAGGAAAGACAGAGATATATAATTGAGTGGGACTATTATCTAAAATGGTCTAAAAGTTGATCCTCTCCTCTCCTTGAAACTCCAGCCCACCGAAGCCCAAGGTCAGAGAAGGTCTCTGCACATTAAACCACATGCTCCCACAAGAGGCCAGATGCTGCTTTTCTGATTTGGGAAGACCAACAGCGGCTTCAAGCCACTACTAGCTGTGACTCTGGGGCTACTACTCTGGAGGTGAGAGAAGACGGGGTGGTGAAGACAATGGACTGGTGAGTGGAAAGCAAAAGGAGGAACTGAGTCTACACACATCCCCACTAGCACAGCTTAAGTGAAAGATGCACAGACTCTACTCATTGCAATGAATCAATTGCAAGCACAAGGGTATCTGTTAGTCACTTTGGATGGCAGAAGTAAAATGATCAAAACTAGTCATTCCTATCTTCTGCAATGTATTTCCATAAAGTGTACATAATTCTAAAAAGTGTTTCAAATCTCACCAAAAAAATGTCATAAGTAACAGATAGTCCCTATCCTTAAGTTCTACGACTCTAAATGCAGACGCAGTGTGGCTGGATGATGACTGTAATACCTGAGGCCAGCCTGTATCACAGGAAACAGTGCCAACAATCAGTGCAAGCAGGAGCTAAGCAGGAAAAAAAAAGTTCATACAAAACAAGGAGACTGAGTAGAGGCCTGCACACCAAGCAGGAGCCTAAGTTGGGTAAAAGAAAATAGTGAGGCAAGGAAGGCTATGGAAGTACACCAGTAAGAAGGCATGCAAAGCCAAAAAACCTTTTTCTCAAACATGTGTGTGTGTATGTCTGTATGTATTTTTAAAAATACTCTAACAAAGGATATTAAAGGGAAACAAATGAAAAATTAAACATACATAAAAACTCAAAGTTTTCTATTATAAATATTTGCTTTAAATCTTAGAAGTACTTTTCAGAATCCTTCCTAAACATTAAATGAGTCTAAATGATGACTTTTTCAAGTGTCATTTGAAATCACCTTGTTATATTTTTGCCGTTTTACAGAATCTAGTTTCCTGTTGATGTCTCTGTTGGTGGCAGCTTGAGGGCTAAGTTGTTCAATAATTTTATTGATTTGCCTTAGGGATGTCGTACATGACCTGAAAAATAAGATAAAACGTATATTTTCCACCCTGATAACATTTCTAATAGTATAATATAAAGATTGAAATACTAAAAACATGGCTCTCTTATTTCTTATTAACTAAGATAAAAGAAACTAGACTAAAATGCATAGTCTTCTTGACCATAAGTAGAACTTGAAGGGTTGTTAGAGGTTTAAGATGACTAGTGTTTTCTTTTATCTGGCTTCTTTAAATCAGCTCATTCCACTTTGTAAGCTGATTAATTTATCCTATAAGCATTTTAAGTGACTAGTTTATTCAAGAGACTACTAAAACAATGTGCAATAAGTTGTCCTTTTATATGAGAAGATGAGTACATTTTTTTAAGACTACTTTTTATAGAAGTTTTAGGTTCACAGCAAAATTGAGAGGAAGGTGCAGAGATTTCCCATATACCCCCTGCTTCCCCTATTGTCAACCACCCCATAGATGGATTTTAAAAGCCCATTATGAAAGTCTCTCTAAGCTTGGAAAAGTACTAAAAATGCTTAAACATTTTCTTGTATAAGTCAGACATCTGTGGCAATATTTTTCTTTCACATGACCAGAAAACACATTTGCTGTAGTATTACGAAGGGGGAAAAAAATCAATTTGTAATACATTGTTCCTAAAATAAACACCACAGAATTATAGCTCCCAATTTTCAAAACACAAATTCAATCTTGACATTTGTGTAATTTGCTGTTGTATGCTTTCTGGATTTTAGCATATGAAGATGTTATCAATGCAAGTGACTGGCAAGCTGAGGACCACATGCCACCACCCAT
Organism: Myotis brandtii; assembly: GCF_000412655.1. Classification (NCBI taxonomy): domain Eukaryota; kingdom Metazoa; phylum Chordata; class Mammalia; order Chiroptera; family Vespertilionidae; genus Myotis; species Myotis brandtii. Next base: position 804,479 of record NW_005353340.1, read on the forward strand.
CTGGTGCTAACCTGCCTGTGGCTCTGCAGCACTCTGCTCTGCCACCTCTGTAAGCAGTGGACACATTTCTAAGGTCAAATGTAAAAGGTGTGTTCATTACAAAGAGTTGAGGTGCTCACACCTGAAGGTCAGACTACAACTATTCGAGAACATCTGCAACTCAAGAGGCCTAAAGAACATACCAGGAAACTTAATAGAAAACATGTCCTTTAAGTGCCAATAGCCAGCTGTACTACAGGCCTCCCCAGTGGGTAACCAACAGCTCCATGTTCCTCCTTCTCCCCTCCCACAACCACCCCCAGCTAAGACTGCACCACCCCTCCATCCAGCCCTCCCCTTCTCTTTCTTGCTTGCCTGATACTGCCTGGAACACTGGCCAAGGCGAGAAGACTAGCAATGGAGTGTGAGCTCAATCCTGCACCCCCTCCTAGCCCAGCCCAGAGCCTCTTCCTTCTCTACCAATGTGTTAATGTGTTATGCTCAACAGGGCCCAAGTCTCTCTAAAACACAAATGAAATCTCCATGGGACTTCATCTTCCCTTATAGTCAAAAGTAGGACAGAAGAAAGGAAGAGCAGAGAGATATTTTCCCTTATTTCTAGAAATGCAAAATCTGAAAAATTACCAAAAGACATACTCATTTTAAGGGAAAGCAACTACAAGATAGAGAAAAATGTGAGAGGGCAGGTGTGTTCCTGGTTTCTCGAGCAGGACACCTAAGAACTGTGAGTACACTTCTCCTGAGAATGATTCTGTGCACATGCTTGTGAGTTCCGGGTCACTCCTCTCCATTATGCACAAACAGGCTGTTGTGAGCTGGACTGAAACTTTAACTACCATGTGCATGCTGCTCCAGAAGGAAGGGCTGAGGTTCGAACACAAGGTCGGTGAGCGCCCTTTTGATTCTATCCTCCATATGAGAAATGCTATGAATATCCTAATATTTCTGGGATACTACAGCTAGTACCTGAATCTCTCCATCCCTTGTAAACACAAACTCTGCAATTAGAGAGAAGATGGTCCACACTCACGTGAGGTCATCCAGGACTGACTGATACTCCTTCTCTGCATCAAGGAGCTGGGCAGCATGGCTGGCCTCATGGATGGCACTGTCCACCTGCTGAAGCACCCCTTGCTCCAGCACGTCCTGGTCATAGACGTCCACACCCAACCCCTGCAGTTCAAGGGCCTGCGCACTGGGCTCCACCGCCTGGATCTGATGTCTGTCGATATGCAGCAGGGCAGGCCTTCTCCTCGGAACTTCCCACGGACACCCCTCCGTGGAGATGGATGGCCCATTGGCAGAGGAACAAGAGGGGAGGCTTTCCTCCATCTCTGCATCACCATCATTTTCTTGCTTAACTGTCATTTTTTCACCATCACTGACACACCAACTCTGTAAACAGTCTTGCTCCTCAGTTTGACTTGAGTCGGGAATTCTCTCATTCGGCATCCTTTATAGACCACCTAAAAGTAAAAAAACAACAACAAAAAACTTTTCAATAAGCCTTTTCTGTTATATAGAAAGGATAGCTAGTTTCTTGAATATTTTATGAAGCAGACTGATTTTTCAAAAGATCAAGTAATAATCCTCCAATTACACAAACATGTTTCCAAGTATTACTTTTCTTAAAAGCTATATATCTTCTTGAGTTCTGATAATAAATAAGAAAAACTAACCAAAAGAAAAAAAATGCAGTGTCATTGACAAAGGACATTTGGGTAGCCAGCTAAAAAAGCTGACAACCAAAGTCCTGAGTAACAGCGAAGAGTCTTCTCCATCCAGCTGGCGCTTCCTACATTAGCCTCTTCACTATGTCATGGCATAAATGACTTACATTATAGTGGCATGATCAACTGTGATGTATAGATTTAGATTTAGTGATGTAAGGAGAGAGCTTCTATATGAATCTGACACTAGAAACTTTGAGATTGAACATTTATTGACTCCAATAAACAGAAACAAGAGATAATCATAACACCACTCAAATCAGAATCTGAGAAAAATTAAAATATTCTCAAAAATAACTCTATTTCAATGTGTGATATAATTTCTCACCCACTGGGTAGGCAAAAACATAAAGCCAGATAATATCCATATAGACCAGGAAGATACACCCTCACACAATGCTGGTGAGAATATAAATTAGTAAAGCTCCTTTGGAAGGCAATTAGCAATATCTATTAAGATTTAAAATGCACCCGACTAGGTATTTATTACAGAGAAATAATATGTGCAGGTATGTTTATTGCAGCATGTTTTAACAGTTTAATGTAGGCATTAGGTATATTCAGTGGCACTGGTATAAGTCTTGTAAAGTGAAAAGAGCCACAGTATAAACACATTTATGGAAAAAGCTGCATCTGCATCTGTGTGTATGGAATGCACTCAAAGTGATCTGGAGATAACACTACACCTACAATAGTTGGAAGGGGAAGCAGAAGGGGCAGGGAGGAATACAGAAGAAGTTTCACCTTTCCAAGTAGTCAGGAATTCCTTGAATAAAAATATATTCACTATATTGCCTGCATAACTCTAATAACTAGATTATAAAGCAACACACTGACCAAGAGACAGCTTGCTTTTCATTTAACTGTGAATAAACTAAGGTTTTTCAGCACTGAAACTTATTTCTATGAAACGACCACAAGTACCCCCAATAAGCCCCACTCATTCCTCATTAGATAAAAAGATCCCAGAGGCCAAGCAGAGATACAGAGATGCCAGGAACTTGGCATCACCCTGCCCTGAGCGGCTCACTCTCTAGTGGGAAAGAGTGTCAAAAACAAGCCAGCAGGACAGATCCATAGAAGAGACATGAACAAGAGGCCACGTGGACACAGAGGAAGTGACGATGAATTGGGTGATGATGTTCAAAAAACAGGTACAAGATTTAAACACCTGGCCCAGGGTCTGATACAGAGGAGGTGCTCAATATATGCTGAAAGTCAGGTTCAGAGAGGAGTCTTAAATAACAAGTCTGGTCTGGACTACTGAGTCACCAGTGAATTCAGTCACAAAAATGAAATCTCTGAAAGGAAGCAGATGGAAGCAGGCGGAGGAGCTGGTGGGAAGTTATAAATGCCAGGTACCGGTGAGGATGCAGTCAGAATGCAAATCTGGGCTCAAGAGAAAGAGATGACAGGTACCAGAGATTCTTTTAGAGGTTAAAGTGAACAACAGAGTAAGAAAGTCCCTCCTTTCTTTGGCCTTCTGATTATTTTCAGGAGAATTAGTTTAGTGCTCCATCATTAACTAGTCTCCACTTTCAACAGAGGCAGGATCCTTAATACTGGCTGAAATTTAACAATTGTTTTCATTTTTCTTACTTGTATGTATGCAAAGATTTGTTTTTCAGTTAAAAAACACATAAATCCAAATATATTAAGTAATAATATTGTAGAATAATATATGAAGTAATAATGTTAGATAATAAAGACAAGGTTAAATAATGTTTGCAGAAAACTTCTAATAGAAAAGAAGAGGGAATAGTTAAAAGTGGGAAATGAGATGGCAAGTTCACATAAGGAAACTAGAAAGAATCCAGTGGATTTGGAAATTAGCAGGTCACTGGTTATCTTAGTTTAAAAAAAGTTTCAGTGGAGCCATGGGGACAAACACCAGACTATAGGGAGTTAAGAAGTGAGTAGCCACCAATGGGTAGCCTACCCTCTAAGCCTTAGAGCAGCCGTGGGCAAACTACGGCCCGCGGGCCGGATCCTGCCCATTTGAAATGAATAAAACTAAAAAAAAAAAAGACCGTACCCTTTTATGTAATGATGTTTACTTTGAATTTATATTAGTTCACACAAACACTCCATCCATGCTTTTGTTCCGGCCCTCCGGTCCAGTTTAAGAACCCATTGTGGCCCTCGAGTCAAAAAGTTTGCCCACCCCTGCCTTAGAGTCTAAGGAGCTTGCCTATGTAAGGTTGACAGCTGGAATGATCCTATATGATAAAAGCCTAATATGCTAAGTCCGGTCAGCTGTTCAACCAATCAAAGCATAATATGCTAATGATATGCTAAGGGCACTCAACCGCTCACTATGACATGCACTGACCACCAGGGGCAGAAGCTCCAACTGGTAGGTTAGCTTGCTGCTGGGGTCCTGCCAATCTGGACTGAGCGAGATGAGCTGGACATGCCCTGGAGCCCTCCGCGGTCCCTCCCAGCCTGATTGTGCACCCATGGGGTCCCTTGGCCTGATCTGCACCCTCTCGAAATCTGGACCCCTCGGGGGATGTCAGAGAGCTGGTTTCGGCCGATCCCGAAGGCCAGGACGAGGGACCACACTGTTGCAGGAATTTGCGCACTGGGCCTCTAGTAAAGTAATAATGAACTGGGAGAGGAAAACTAGGTCAAGAAAAACTATAACATGCAATAGCTGGAAAGGGAGCAGGGAGATAACCTACAAAGAACACTGTACAAGGGACGTATTTGTATATGTACATATAAAATATATATAGTATACACACACACAAATGTCACTGTGGTAACTGCTGTAAGAGGAAAGCACAGGATTCTGTATGACCAAATAACAGAAGGACCTAAGTGACACTGTGGAGGGCAGGGAGGCCTCTCTGATAAAGTGATGTTTAAGCCAGTATCTGAAGAACGAATGAGTTAATCGGCCACAAGTGGAGTGAGCGTTTTTTGCAAAGAAACAGGATGTGTAATTCCTAAGGCTGGTAAGGGCTGGTGCACTTGGAAAATGGAAGGAGTGGGCACAGTGAGCATTTACTTTACATTCATTGTGCAAATCTAGCGCTCTGCACGGCTTAAGGGGAAACAGTATCTTCGTTGTCCTCCCCTCACAGCACGGGTTCTGCGGGGCGCGGGGCTCGGGGCTGGAGTCTGGTTGCGCGCACACAGGCTGAAGGCGGGGAAGCGAAGAGGAGGGTGGGCGAGGCCCAGACCGCGCGGCCTGGGTAAAGCGAGCGTGGACTTCACTCCAAGCGCAAGGGTCCGACTCTTCCGAGTTCTGCACACGGAGGTGATGGCATGATCCAAATGTGTCTGTGGACGGCTGTGCCATCGCAGACCGGAGGAAGCAGCGCGACGAGGAGACGGGAGGCACACGGTGAAGGGACGCCGCGTGGAACGGGCGACAGCAGGGCGAGGGCGCTCCGTGGGAAACCACCTGACAGCCTTCGCGCAGCCGGCTCTGCCCTCCCCACGCCATGGACCCAACGCCCCAAGTGCCGACGTGCATTCAGCCCGATCCTCTCGGTCAAACAACAAACTGCTCTGATACTTAACCGACATCAAACTGGGCCGCGCTGACCCTGCGCGCGGGGCCGGCCACAGGGCCAAGAAGT
>NW_005353340.1:810175-813040 GCF_000412655.1 Myotis brandtii
CGGCGCCGGGCGGACTTGGCAGGCGGTCGGGGCCCAGTGATTGGAGGGCTGGTGCAGCTCTGCCTTTCCACCTTTGACCCGGATGTGAATGAGGATCGGCGTGTACCTAGTTGCGGGCGCTTCATTCCTGGTAAAAATGCCTCCGTAGTCAGACGGTGATGTGCATTAAAGGACATGTACACTCATACACACACACACACACACACACACACACACGAGCATTAAAGGACATGTACACTCATACACACACACACCCTGGGCGGGGGCGGTGTGTGCTCACAGTGGGCCTGCAGGAATGTCTTGATTGCATTAGTGATTCATTAATTTAATATCTGCCCTCAGATCAAAGATGAGGATTTTGAGCCAGATGAGAATTTCAGGTTGGAGCATTTGAAGAAACAAAATGCCAACACGTAGGTTCAGAACAAACGGAGGAAACTGAAATTCACCTGAGGAAGGAGTCGCCCCCGGGCGGGAGCGGAAGCGAGCGGCAGGGTCCGCCCAGGGTTCCAGGCCGGGAGTGGACTTCCCAGGGGCCAATGAGAGAGCCCCGGAGGGATGGGCGGAACGGGCCTGTGGGCCTGGTGGGAAGTGCGCTGCTCGCTTAGGGGCTAAGGGACCAAGGGACAGGGGGTCGGGAATATCACCAAGCCCTCCTGTTAGCGACGTCATCCCACATACAAATGTAACTTGCTTTTTAAAGAGGGCATAGAGAATTCTATTGGTCTCTTGAATAAAGTATTGAGAATAGAAAGGCATTTGGTAAAATAGTAGTTTTCATGCTTGAATCTGAAAGCAGAATTTTCCCCAGATCTATAGTGGTCCCCAACCATTTTAAGAATGAGGCCCCCTTTTTAATATGTACTATTTTGGAGAGTCCCTATATATCAGTCAGAATTTAGACAGGTGGTACATCAAACTGGGTAGTTAAGGAGAATTAATGACTTTAAAATATATATATTTTTATTGATTTCAGGGAGGAAGGAAGAGAGCGAGCGAGAGAGAGAAGCATCAGTGATGAGAGAGAATCATTGACAAGAGAGAAGCATCAGTGATGAGAGAGAATCATTGATTGGCTGCCTCCTGCACAACCCCCACCGGGGATGGAGCTCACAACCCAGGCCTGTGCCCTGACCAGGAACCAAACTGTGACCTGGTTCATAGGTCGATGCTCAACCACTGAGCCACGCCAGCTGGGTACGAATTCATAACTTAGAAAGCTGTAGGCAGGGGTTAGGAAAACAACCCAGGATGGCACAGTGCTCCTAAGGCTAAAAGAGACAAGAAGCTGTTCCCATCTGTGATGGGCTAGATTGCATCCCCCAAATTCAATTGAATCCTAACCCCAGTAACTCAGAATGTGACTGTATTTGGAGATAGGGTCTTTAAAGACCTTAAACACTTTTAATTACATTAAAATGGTATCATTAGGGTGAACTTTAATCAAATATCACTAGTGCACTTCTACATATGTAATCAAGAGAATTGAAAGCATAGATCCACACACACACAAAATGTACACAAAGAGTCATAGTAGTGTTATTTGTAATAGCCAAAAGGTGGAAAAATCCAAAAGTCCACCAGCGGATGAGTGGATAAACAAAAGGTTGCATATCAATACAATGGGAAATTATTCAGTCATTAAAAGAATGAAGGACTGATACATGCTACAACATGAAAACATCATGCTGTGTGAAAGCCAAACACAGAGAACCACATACTATATTATTCCATTTATATGAAATGTCCAGAATAGACAAATGCATAGAGACAGAAAGTAGATAAGTAATTGCCAGGGCATGGGGGAAAGGGGAGTTGGAGAGTGGCTGTTAAAGAGTATAGGGTTTTTTGGGGGGTGATGAAAATATTCTGGAATTAGTGACAATGGTTACACAATTTTGCGAGTATCCTAATAGCCACTGAATTTTACTCTTTAAAAGTGAATTTTATGGTGTGTGAATTATATCTCAGAAAAACAATTTGAAAAAAAATTCCTTAATGCCCACCCAGTAGAGACCCTTCACCCAGAGTCAGGCTCAGATCTGTGACTCCAGAAGACACATCAATAGCACATCAGACACACCAAAATGCACCATGACCTCCAGCAACTACTAGGCAGCACCATATAGAATCACTGATATTTGACTATTTTTTCCTATAAAAATGACAATACTATATGATTCTACTGAACATTTACTTTGCTGTAAAACCTGAAAGGATTTTTACCAATTTAACTTCAAAATCGTTTGGCAAATGGTAACTCATTAATGTACAATTGGTTAAGATATCTTGGCAATTATCATACATACTTAGAAATTCTTTTAAGTAAAACTAAGAAATAATAAAAAAAATGCTGGGATGCTTTGGGGCTTGAACTGTTGTTTCTCTTGGAAATCTTGTGACAGCTGCCATGCAAATAAGCTCAGTGGACAGCAGGCCAACTTCAGAGGTGTGAGAGGCCGTCCTATACCATCCAATGTCAACAGAAAACTGAGCCTCCAGCTGACTGCAGGGGTCAGTGGAGCTGATGCAGACCAGAGAAATTACTTGCTGACTGACCCAAAGAATTATGGGAACTAATCAATCTATATATATAAAAGCTGTGCCGAGCCAGCTCAGCCAAGGGTTCGCAAACCTGAGTGAGGGCGGTGAAGGATGAAGAAATGACAGACAAAGAGAATAAGCTGGGTCTAGGTGGATCTTCCTGTGCCTGGCTGAGGCCACAGAGAGAGATCCAGAGGCAAGCTGAGCCTTTATTTTATAGCCAGAGGTAAACAAGGTAGTGGTCACCATAGTTACAATGTTCTTGTGAGTTTCACTTGTTTTGGCAGCACTTGCTGCACCTCCCACAGCCCATTAGCTACC
>NW_005353340.1:813075-825359 GCF_000412655.1 Myotis brandtii
CCATTAGCTACCCAGATAAGATCTAGGGAGCCTCATAAGGTCAAGCCTAATTATGCTAAGAGGACTGTGCCCTCTAAGCTGGGACTTGTTTGTGGCTTTGCCAACATGTCAGTCCGAGGCTTAACCCTATAGCCACGTCCTACAAAAGCCTAATATGCAAAGTGTCCCCTTGGGAGTTCGACCAACCGGGAGTTCCATTGCTCGCAATGACATGTGCTGACCACCAGGGGACGGCGCAAAATGAAGGAAGGCCCCGGCTGGCAGCTGGCAGCCGCTAGGAACCCTACCCGTGCACGAATTTTGTGCACCAGGCCTTTAGTATTGGTTATATAAAGCACTGTGTTCTGGAGTACTTTGTTATACAGTAAAAGTTGACTGATATGGAAGGTGATCCAAATGGCTATACCAGAGATGGGGAAGACAACAAGATGAGGACCTGCCATTTACACAAAGACAATGGCAGCCAGCAGTCACTGCACCGTTACCCACAGAGCATGCAGGTCCACGGAGTCCACACACATTGCCAGCATTCAAAGGAGATGCAGAAGTGAAGCAAAAGAGACTCATTCCTGCTTCCACCAAGAGCAGGTGATCCCTAAGTGGGACCTTCTTCATACTGTCCCAGGGCACTGCCCTTATGGGCACAGGCAGGGGGGCAGGGGGGGCAGGCTGGGACGGAGGGCAGGCCACGTGCTCTCCTCTGCCAGCAGCTCATGCTTCTGAAGGCCTGGGCAGAGGATCATAACACCCAGATAAGCTGAATATTTACCTGAAAGGACACAGGTTTTAATCCTAGATTCAAATACTAGCCAAGCTTACTAATATTTTGGGTAATATTTTCTGGCAAGAGATCAAGTTTTCTTTCCAGAAACAGAAAAAGGACCTGAAAGAGCAATGTTGGTAGCAGTGGTTATTAGGGAGGATCACATTTGCACATTGCTGGATTAAAACACCCCAATTTGGCCTGTTACGTTCTCATTCATTTTTCTCACCCTCCTATTTGGAGCTAGCAATGCATCTGGCCCTTGGAAAGTAAAGGAATGAATGTTTGAGTCTTTGCTCATGCCTTCACTTCAGGTGGTCAGCATGGTGATAGTCTATGAGCCCTTTGTGTGTCAGCTCCAGCTCCGCCTTTTCATAAGCTTTCCAGCACTCTTCTTCATGGTGCAAGAAGTCCTCCTTGCTCTCTGTCCGTAACTCCAGCACAGCACTCACTGTTTTGTAGCTGCTGGGAATGAGATCTCTGCTGCCCCCCCGCCCCCAGGGCCCTGGCCCTTTCCCTCCAGGTACACAGAATGCCACTCCCAGGCCCTTTCCCACAGCCACTAGGACTGCCAGGCACTGCAGCTAGAGAGATGTGGCCACTGCAAGATCTCAGAGCCACTGGCTATTCCAAGGTTGTGTGAAGTGGTGAAGCTTCAAAGATTTGCCCCCTCTAGCCTAGCAGGAGCCCTGCCCACAGCCCACCTCATTTTAGAGAGGTCCGTAGAGACCCTCGAACTCCTGGAGGTGCTTTTTAATACTTCCTGTTCTTTGCTGGCAACATGTTAATCCATTTGTGGCAGCATAAATAAAATTAGAGGGTTTAATTACAACTAATGCATGAGTGAGTGGAGAGCAGCCTGGCCGCTTTGCTCTCAGCCCAGTAGTAGTAAATAATGAAAAGGTCGCACAGAGAGTGACAGGGTTAGCAGAAGTGTAGGGCAGCCAATAGGGCCCCAGAGAGCCCTTCCACCTGGTGCAGTTTGCCAGTTGGTGGAATCGCCATTTAGTGTGTCTTATGAACTAATTCCACACGAACTGTTCCAGTTTTCTGGCCCTTCCCAAAAAAGGGAAGAAATGAGTAGCATGCCGGCTGCGCATTCTCTGCTTATCCTTGGTGTGCTTTCACAGGCTCCCCTTGGTGTCCTCATCTCGTGGAGCGAGCAGAGTAGTGGGCACAGTGAGGAGGCCGCTTGAGAGGTATTGAATGGGCAGCTGCCTCAGTGTGTAGAATATAAAAGGGAGAACTGTCCTACAGCCTGCCTGACTTCCAAGTGCTTTCCTAGACGGTCACATAGGTAAAGCCGGTCCGTAATTATTTGGGCTGAGATCTGAAATAATGTAAACATAAAGTTCTTTTTGCAGTTTTACTAAGGTATTTTCCAGATATGGAACGGAAAGGGGACAGAAATAGAATGTTGGGGAACCAGCTAGAATAGTAAGAAATATTGATCATGCTCTGTTAACCATTGTTTTATTCTGATTAAAGAAGGCACATTCTCACCTGGCTGGCAGCCGCACTTGGGACCTGAGAGCTCACCTGGAAATGCAGCCCCCTCCCCGTTTGGAGCTGCCGATTATCATGGAAAGATTAACTTCGCTGCAGAAACCAGAATCGCCAGCCCTTTGTGCACACCTGCAGGCCTTTGCAAATCTCCAGCCTGCTCACCTATTAACTGCCCACCTGGCCCATCCTTTGGCTATTTTCCCTGGTAACCCCAGGCCTTGCATATCACTAAGCCCTTTGAACATCCCAGCCCTTTTGCATATCTGTAAACTGCCCATTTGCCCTTTTGCCTACTTTCCTTTGTACTTCTACTGATATAAACATCTGGCTTATGGGGGGAGGGGGAGAGAGCAGATTTTTGTGGACGACCTGCTGCCCTCCCACACTGCCAGCGATATTGGGGTAAACACTCATATATGATTCAATCCTGTCTCTGCTTAATTGGCTTGAGTAGTGACAGGCAGCACAGACCCATTGTTTGTCCGGTTACACAACTGCTATGTGAGCAAGGTAAGCTGGGACTTTGGCTTCAACTCCTTACAGGTACTACTTCTCTGGTCACTCGAAACACCTCGCATTTATTCTAATATTGCCAGCAGTATGGGAGAGCAGCGGGTCGTCCTAACGAAATAGAAATTTATCTCTCACATATCTGGGTTGGGAAATTCAAGGTCAAGTGCCGGCATGGTAGATCTCATTCTGAGGCCTCTTCTCTTGGCTTGGGCATGGCTGCCATTTCACTGAGCTCACATGACCCCTTTGTGCACATCAGGGGAGAGAGAGGAGCCAAGCTCTCTGTGTCTCTTCTTGTTGCATCATTAATCCCATCATGGGGGCGCCACTGTCAGGACCTCATCTACTAGTAATCACCTCCCGAAGGCCTCATCTTTAAATTTCCTCATGTTGGGGGTTAAGGGTTCAACATACAAATTGGGTGAAGACACAAACATTCAGCTCATAATATAATCCTTTGCCCAGTTTCTGGACTGGAGCCAGTTTGGTAATCTGAAGCCCATTGACTGAAGGAGAGGCCGGGTCCAGCAGGAGGGACCCTGCAGCCCTAGGATGATTTCCCAGCCCGGAGGGAGCATTTCCTTGGGTGCTCTACCTTATCCCTAGAAGCAGTGGCAGTTCCTCATACTCACTATTCCTGTGTTCTTTAAATAGATCTTTATTTTTTTACTATCCAATCTCTTATTACTCCATTCTCCTGTTAGTGTTTATAATTCTTTATATTAAACTCTCTGTATTCAAACTAATATGTCATTTCTCTTTCTTGATTGAACCCTGACTGATACAAAGTTGGTGCCAAGAATGATTTCATCTTCCACCCTCTGCTATATCTCATATTTGTTTAGATGTTACTAAGACACCTAAGAAATTTATTACTTCATGCTCATCAGACCTGATCAGCATAATATTGTCAATGTAGTGGACCACTGTGATGTTTTGTCAAATGTCAAGATGACCAAAATCTCTGTAGACAATATTATGGTAGAGAGCAGGAGATTGGCAAAGCTCCAAGGTAAGAGTGTAAAGGTATACTAACTGTACTTATTGTACAAGGTAAAAGGAAATACATTCTGGTGATCTTTATAAATTAGTATGGAGAAAAAGTACTAGCTAGTCAATAGCTGCAGGCCAAGTGCAAAGAACTGTGTTTATTTTTTCTAGTAAAGTTATCTGGGATAGCAGCTAAAATTGGAGTCACCATTTGATTAAGTTTACAATAGTCTACAGTCATTCTCCAAGATCCTTCTGACCTTCACACAGGCAAAACTGGTGAGTCATATGGGGATGTGATAGTCTTCATCACCCCTGTTTATTTCAAGTCTGAACCTACAGACAGAACCTAGACACAGAACCTAGAAACAGAACCTAGTGAGAGAACCTGGCTGAAGAACCTAGAGAGACAGGACCTAGAGACAGAACCTAGTGAGAGAACATGGCAACAGAACTTCGCTGGAGATCCTAACCAGAACTTCGCTGGAGATCCTGACCAGAACTTGGCTGGAGATCCTGGCTAGGCTACTGATCAACGGAAGGCTGTCTCCATGTCATTTCTTCTTCGCCGACTCTGTCCACACCTTTGGGGACCATTATGGTAGAGAGCAGGAGATTGGCAAAGCTCCAAGGTAAGAGTGTAAAGGTATACTAACTGTACTTATTGTACAAGGTAAAAGGAAATACATTCTGGTGATCTTTATAAATTAGTATGGAGAAAAAGTACTAGCTAGTCAATAGCTGCAGGCCAAGTGCAAAGAACTGTGTTTATTTTTTCTAGTAAAGTTATCTGGGATAGCAGCTAAAATTGGAGTCACCATTTGATTAAGTTTACAATAGTCTACAGTCATTCTCCAAGATCCTTCTGACCTTCACACAGACAAAACTGGTGAGTCATATGGGGATGTGATAGTCTTCATCACCCCTGTTTATTTCAAGTCTTTTTTGGTAAAATTAATGTGTAATTCTCCCAGACATGTAGTACTGCTTCTGGTTTACTGTCTTGGAGAAAGTGGAAGTTAGTCCTTAGCCATTTGTATCATAATGGTCCTCACCTCATAGGTCAGAGAGAACATTTGGTATCCCACCAGTTGCCAAGTATGTCTAAGTCAAATATACATTTAAAAACTTGAAAAATTACCTCAGAGTTGATCGAATATGTAATTCTCCCAGGCATGTAGTACTGCTTCTGATTTACTGTCTTGGAGAAAATGGAAGTTAGTCCTTAGCCATTCGTATCATAATGGTCCTCACCTCATAGGTCAGAGAGAACATTTGGTATCCCACCAGTTGCCAAGTATGTCTAAGTCAAATATACATTAAAAAACTTGAAAAATTACCTCAGAGTTGATCTATGGACCAAGAGGGCCCACTGTAATTCAGACTTCAGCTACAATTCCATCTATCACCTGACCACCATCAAATCCCACACTGACTGGTGCGCCATCAGAGTCAGTATCTGCTAATCTTGGAGAGATACGGGAATTTCCTGTCCCCAAATGCACAGTCACTCCAGTAAACAGCAATAGATATCTTTGGAGAAGGCTGGAGTAATATTTACAACATTTATTTGTGGAAATGATGCAGGGTTTTTCTCAAAAGACTTCTTCATTCAAGGGGCTGAGTGTGGGAATCACCTTAAATCTAAAAACAGCTTGAAAAGCCACAACTCCAGTCAGATTTTAGTTACCAGACCAAGAATTTTTTCTTATATAGATCAAGGAATACTGTAGTAGACTGTTCATGTATTTCATTCTTAAGAACAGTAACTAATTGGCCACAGCCAAAGACCTCTGTGGGTAAAGGCATTCTGATCGTCTGTGCATCCCTGCTGTCCTTTGCAGCAGATGTGTCTTTGGCCTTTAAGTGCTGCTTCTTGGCCTCCACTATTCTTAAATCTCGTCCTTATTGCAACCAGAGAGCCCATCTCAATGCCTGCATTCCCTGCAGTCATAGCTGACCTACAAAAGAAAGCAACCGCAGAGCTGTTCAAAGGTGCAGGTGTCTGATCACTAATGTATTTCTCAATGCCTTAGCGAAGGGAGTGTCTCTTGGGCCTTCTCCAGAACATGGGTGGAGGTAGAAGTAAAGGTACATGATAAATCCAGTCTGTAATTCCTCTCTGTCTAGCCTTTAAATTCTGTTCTCTGCATCATGCCAGGGCAGCTCTAGCACTGCAGCCTCATTACCAGTAAATGTAGGCCAGGTTGAATCCAAGTTTCAGTCAACCAACCAAATAGGCTGTTAGAATCACCTCTAGCTGTATGAACTAACACATTAAATAAAGATATATATACAAATATATGTACATATGCCTTATATACACAAACATATTATAGCAAAATAAAGAAGGAAATGCACATAATAATTATAGTCCTCATACTAAGAGACACACAAAGGGGTCTTCTACATTCCAGACATACTCTTCCTTGCCTCCACTGGGGCAGTAGTCCAATTTCCCTTTGGTAGTCATGATCAATCACCCCAGCCAACACCATAACAGCCTATTTGCCTGTTGATTCAGAGGCATAAGGAGTCCAAAGTGGCCAGAAGACGATTTTTCCTTTTTATTGAATTTATTGGGGTGACACAGGTTAACAAAATTATACAGGTTTCAGGTGCACAATTCCAAACATCATCTGTACACTGTATTATATGTTTACCACACCAAGTCAAATCATTTTTTTATTTTTTAATAATATTTTTTTAAGAGTTGAGGTACATTATAGTTTCAGGTGCACAACCCAGTGATTAGAATTTTTCCTTTTTATTGAATGTATTGGGGTGACACAGGTTAACAAAATTATACAGGTTTCAGGTGCACAATTCCAAACATCATCTGTACACTGTATTATATGTTTACCACACCAAGTCAAATCATTTTTTTATTTTTTAATAATATTTTTTTAAGAGTTGAGGTACATTATAGTTTCAGGTGCACAACCCAGTGATTAGACATTTATATAACTTACAAAGTGATTATCCCAATAAATCTAGTACCATCTATCACCATACATAGTTATTATAATATTATTGACTATATTTCCTATGCTATATTTTACATCCCCATGACTATTCTGTACCTGCTAATTTGTACTTCTTTTTTAATTCTTATTATTGAAAGTATTATATATGTCCCCTTTATCCCCCACTGTCCTCTCCCAGTCTCCCCACCTCCCAGCCCAGGCCTTCACCCCCTATTGTCTGTGTCCATTGGTTATGCTTATATACATACAAGTTCGTTGGTTGATCTCTTACCCCCCGCAGCCCCTCCCACCCTCCCTTTTCTTCCCTTCCCTCTGAGGTTGGACGGTCTGATGATGATCTTAACTTCCCGTTCAATGGAATTATTATTGTGTCTCCTGATGGAGGTGTTCCTTCCTTTGGGACCTCACAGGGTCAAAGTGCGTGGTGCCAATCTCATTTCCATCCCTTGATTCCTGAACCAGTCAATCCTGGCTATTGGAGACACAACACCAGAGTCTTCTGGAGGACCTACTCCAGCCCTGCAAACTATTGTCACCCAGCTGACACTGTAACCTCATCTTCAAAAGGCCATTCCAACATTCTCTCAAGCCAGTTGCTTCAGGATGGTGAGGAACATGGGAAGACCAATGAATTCCGTGAGCCTGGGCCCATTGCCTCACTCCCCCTGCTGTGCAGTGAGTTCCCTGATCAGAAGCCGTGCTCTGTGGAATAACAGGATGGTGAAGAAGGCATTCTGCAAAACCACAGGTGGTGGTTTTGTCAGAAACATTGCATGCAGAGAAAGCAAATCCATATTCAGATTGTTTATTCCAGTAAGGATAAAATGCTGCCCCCTCCACAATGGAAGTAGTAATCCTATGTAATCAACTTGCCACTAGGTATCTAGCTGGTCACCCCAGGAAATGGTTCCATATTGGGGACTCAGGGCTGATCTGTGCTGCTGGCAGATTGTGTTCTCGGTGGTGGCCTAGGACCGTGGTCGGCAAACTGCGGCTTGCGAGCCACATGCAGCTCTTTGGCCCCTTGGGTGTGGCTCTTCCTAAGCCTTAGGAGTACCCTCATTAAGTTAATAACAATGTACCTACCTATACAGTTTAAGTTTAAAAAATTTGGCTCTCAAAAGAAATTTAAATCGTACTGTTGATATTTGGCTCTGTTGACTAATGAGTTTGCCGACCACTGGCCTAGCAGAGCGGAAGTTCTCATTGCTGATCCCACACATAAACTCCATCCCTGCCTCCATGGCCAGTATGTGCATGGGCCCACTGGAACTGACAGGGGTGGCTGAGGAAAGAGGCTGAGTGGGATCCACAGGAGGGGCCACCCATCAACTTGTTTATTAAAATCCTCCTCTGCCAAGATCACCCTTTGGTGAGCATTTACATGGGACACAAACATATTCACACGTTTTGCCCATTCAGAGAGTTCTATCTACATACCTCTTCCCCAAATTTCTTTGTCACTTGTTATTCAAACACGTGCTTTCCAAGTCCCGGACAACACAGTCAAACCATTAGCGACAGCTCATGAATCAGCATATAATCACGTCTGGACATTTCTCCTTCCAAGCAAAGTGGACAACCAGCGCATTCCTCAAAATTCTGCCCACTGCAATGCTTTCCCTTCGTGAGTATTCTTCAGGAATGTCCCAGGAAGGACCGATTGTTGCAGCTGTCCACTTCGGGGTGGTGCCTGCATATCATGTGAAGCATCTGCAAACCAGACCTCAGTCTTTCCTTCCTCTGTCAATTGGTCATAAGGAACTCCTCCTGAGGCCATCGGAGCAGCAGGAGGGGGGGCTGTGGGCATGTGGGCCACTTCTTCCTGTCACTTCCTTGTACCTTCAGGGGCTGCTCAGGCCTAATAATGTACATACCACTCCCATTTGATGTTGGGATGTTGTCATGCACACCCAGCTTCATGGCTTGGTGAATCAGATATTCCCAGTTCATGATGGGCAGCTCAAGTCAGATGGTAACTTGGTGACCCATGGTGAAGTGTTCCATCTTTACAGAGACCCGGTAACAGGCCAAGAGCTGTTTCTCAGAAGAATAGTTATCTATGGAACATGGCAGGGCTTTGCTCCAAAATCCTAAGGGCCTGCACTGAGACTCACCTAGAAATGCCTGCTGAAGTCTCTAAACCACACCCCTATCTGCCATTGATGCTTCAGTTATTTGAAAGACTAACACAATTTTAAGAAACATAAAGTAGGTAAGTATGGCACTTATTTTTCCACTTGAGTAGTAGCTTCTCCCATGCTCCATGAATAATATTTTTAAAATACAGCATCACACTGTGTTATAAGGCCCAAGTATGTGTTCCGCCCTTAACACAGCCCCAGGGCAGGGTGACAATGTGCCCGCTGTGTCTCTGTGTCCTCCCCACCTAACACAACTCCTGAGATGTGGTTCTTTTTGGTGTCTATGGAATGAGTGAAAGGCTGGCATTGAGGCCTTGGGAGGATCTGCCAGAAAGTCTCTTTCTACTTCCTGAGTCCTGAACACCCTTGTAACTTGGTTCTCAGAGGGTGGATGGAGGCGCCTGCCCCAGCATCGTGAGTATACTGGTTAAACACAGGTTCCGTGTCCCCTCAGACCACCAGGACCGAATCCTCAGGGTGGGCCAGGAGCAGAGCTGTCGCCCACTTCCCTGGGGACTGACACGTGTGGAGAGGAGCCTCTGGGACCTCCAGGCCAGGGGAGGCATTTCTGACTCCTCCCGCCTCAGGGAAACGCTTCTCCATTCTCATCCTCAGAGCGGCCTGTAGGTACAGTTTCCCTATGTTTACCTCCACCTCCTGGTTATTTCTCTTCCAACAGTCTGGCCTACCTTGTACACCAGGATACCAATCGTGGGGTCCAGTGGTAATATTTTTCATAGACTTACGCTGTTTCACACTTCCCACTCAAGAAATGTAGAATTTTCTCTGTAACCGGCTGTTCTAGCCCAGTCAGCACGAAGAATTGATACAGGTAGGGAACGAGAAGCAAAGGTACAGAAATCAACACAGGTCCCAGGAAGAATCCCAACTTAAAGCAAGATTCAAGAAAACAATGCACCACACTCTCAAGCAATTAATGCCTTAGCGCCAAGCTTTAATTTTTCAAAAGCTAAAATCCTTATTGAGGATGAAGATTGGGATTCATAGCCAGTGTGGTGTGAGCTGATAAAAGAATTGAAGCCCTTGGTCCAGGGGAGAAAATGGCAGGCTCAGCAAGATTCCAAAGTGGAAGCAATTTGGAAATGGTTTGGAGATCAATTCCCAGCCCAAAAGGTCTGAACAAACCCAAACCAGAGCTTTTTACACAAATGATTAGAAATGAAAGAGAAATTTTTGACAAAACAAAGATGTGTGTGCAACATATTGGCCCCTTGGTGTCATTTGAAGGAAATTAATGTGGAGACCAAAGAAACAGAGTCTGCAGTATGCGGCGCCCTAGAGACCCGCCTGCTATTTTGTTCCTAGTGAAGCAGAAACACACGCTCCCAGCAAGCCTTCAGGGAGAAATAAGACATGTGCATAAGTAAGATTAATCAGCAAAGCAGGCGGCAACCTAATGAGTCATCTTTGACATCACAGAACTCGAAAAGTATGAGGTTGTGGCCTGTCAGGTCTGTGCACGCTCAGCAGAAGCAGGCGGGCTGCCCAGGGGCACAGCTGGGCGGCTCTTGAGCGCTTTGGGCCCAGGAATCGGCTGCATGGGGTTATTGACTGATGTGAGTCTGCTTCTGTGAGGAGACTTAGGTTGAGGTCTGGGGCGAGGAAACCAAAGGTTTGGGGCTCATGCTCCTTCTCCCCTCAGGAACCCCCTTCCTTCTATGCAAATGAAGCTCCCAGGAGGCTGTGTTTCCAAACCATCCATCCACCGGGCTTTCCTGGGACGCAGACCCCACTCTGGGAGACTGGAAAGCAGGGGCGCAGCGTGAACCCAGGACCAGCCTCCATGAGTCAGGGCCTTCCGGGCCTGGCAGAAGAGTGTTTGCAGTGACCTGTGTCCCACAAGCGGCCAATTCTCCACCCCATTTGTCACCAGCCCCTGTGGGCCAGCCTCATCCAGCATTAGCCCTCCTTCCCACTGTGCACCCGCACCTGCTCACACTCAGCCCTTACTTCCCTTGAGTCTGAAAACTCTTCATGTCCCTCCCCTCCCAACCTGGGTTACCCCCAAACTCAACCAAGGCAAGGCCAGGGGCCATGGTGCTGTCCTCACAAAGTCACAGTCCTTGCAGGAGGTGGCCCACTTTATTCAGCGCCTCGGATGTCTCCAGCCCAACCACCCTTTGCTGGCAGATGCCAAATCTCTTCCTTGGGGAATTATGGTGACATGGAAGCCGGAGCACAGCTTCCCCAGGTACTTCCTGGTTCGAAAAGCTTTCTTTAATCACCCCACAAGCTGAAACCCGTCTTTCCTTTGCTGACTGATTCCATCTAGATGGAATATCCAAGAGGCCTAGAAAGTTCCTCGGGGTTAGAACCTCCTAAAAGAACAGGCAGGCCCCTCCACGGAGCACAGCCATGTTCTGTGGGAGCAGTTCTCCCTGCAGAGCCCACACCACATCACGCCAGTTGCACCCAACCACACCCGGAGCTCTCCACCCACTGCACGCACTGCAGGCCCTGCTGCGTGCGCTGCCTGTCTGGCTAATTCCACAGGACCCAGCTACAGCATCCAATGTTGTGGGCACACAGACCCCTCCCTCAAGTGGCTGATTCCAGAAGTCCTTGGACAGGGCCTCGGATCTGGCCCTCTTCCCTGGAACACGTGCTCCTTGTTCATGAGCACAACTGGAGCAGAGGTCTCTGGGCCTCTTCCTCACGACAGCCACCGAGAGTAGGAAAGGGCATGACTTTGGAGCAATGCGGCCGCACACCCGCGGTGTCCGGCTCAGTCACTGCTGTGCACCTTGACAAGTGGGTTTGCCCCTCAGAGCCTTGGTTTCCTCATCTTCCTCTAAGTCAAGGAATAGTTACTATTCTACTCTGTGCCTGAGCTCTTCCAGTCACTGAGGCTATAGCAGTAAATAGCAAAGGTACAATCTCCACTCTCCTGGGCTTCTATTTTTGTAGAAAAAAAAAAGACAAAGAATGAACAAATGAACAAGTAAATAAGTGCCGCAGCGCCATCCAGTGGTGAATGCCACGCAGGAAGTGCTCACGACACAGGGCCTGTGGCTGGACAGCTGGGGGGACTTGGACAGAGTGGTCAGGAAAGGCCTCTCCCAGGGGCGATCTTTGAGATGAGGCCTGATAACCAAGAGGGAGCCAGCCGTGGGCAGCCAGTGAAGGAAGCGAGGGGAGACAGGGGGCTAAATCACGTAGGGCAAGCATGTCAAACTCTCGGCCTGCGGGCCGCATGCGGTCCACCGCAAATATTTTTGCGGCCCAGTCAATATAACGGTACGTAAGAAATGTTTTAATAAAAATTTTGTAACTTAGTTTTTACAATATCCTGTTATACATAATTATTAACGAACTACAACGTTCGCTAATGACTGATTACTATAATCGTGTTGCATTCAT
>NW_005353340.1:825692-842386 GCF_000412655.1 Myotis brandtii
TTTTTATTAAAATGATCTATTATTTTATGTTAACGATGACTCATTTATTTCAGCCCTTTGTATTCAGCATGTCTCTATTGAAACAAACCTACGTTTCTATGAAAATAGAAGCTTTTGTTTTTTTTGCGGCCACATCAACTTACACCTTGTTTATTTGGCCCATGTTAGCCTTTGAGTTTGACATGCTTGATGTAAGGCCTTGTGAGCTACAGGGTATTCCCTGCTTCAATTTTATTCAAGTTGTAATAGAAAACCACTGGCTGGTTTTTGGTAAGAGAATGATACTAGGTTTCAGTTTCCAGAACTTGACTCTGTCTGCCTGCCTCCTGATGGGTAGAGGGTGGCAGGGGCAAGGGGTGGGAGTGGGTGGAGTAGAAGCAGTGACTACTAGGCAGCTTCTGCAGTTGTCCAAAAGAGAGAGTAGGATGGAAGTAGTGGAGACAGAGAGCAGGGACAGATTTGGATTACACTTTCGAATAAACCCGGCAGGTCTTGCTGAAGGATTTGATGTGAGGGTTAAGGAAGAAAGAATTAGGAATTAGTCTACGAACTTTTGCCTGAGTCATTAGTTGGATGGTGGTACCATTTACTGAGAAGGGGAAGCCTGGGAGTGAAGCAGAAGTGTGTGTGTGGGGGGGGGGGGAGCAGACAGGAGCAATGCTTTGGCCGGGTTATGTTTGAGAGACCTCTTAGACCTCTGAATGAAAATTCCAAGTATACAGTTGGATATATGGGCCTAGAGATAGGGAAGAGGTCCAGCGTAGAAAGGTAAGTTTAGAAGTCCTCAGTGCATGGATGGACTGTTAAGTCATGAGATCAGATGAAAGCACCTCGAGGCATGTGTAAACAGGAAAGGTGGACCAAGCTCTGGAGCCTCCAACATGTAAAAATGAAGATGATAAACCAGCAAAGGAGACTGAGAAACTGGGGTAGGAGAAGCATTGGGAAAGAAAGAATATCATGAAAGTCAAAAAAGGAGACTACTTCATGAAGCAGCGAGTGGCCCACTGTGTTTGTACCACCCCTTTCACGTGACCACTTAAAGGACTAAACAATATGCAAAGATCCCTGTGGGCCATCCCAGAAATGTGCACAACGACTACTATTACTTAAAAGGCCCCGTTGCTGTCTGCTTCCAGGGCCTGCTGCTCTCATAAGACGCCTCTGTGCCACTGTAAGCCATTATGCTCCAAATTGCCAATGACCTGTATAAAAGGGAGAGCAATCACAGTGCCGTTTTCCTCGTGAAGTCCGATAGAAATTGCAGTGATCACTGGGAATTTAGCAGAATATGTTTGTGTACGAAAATTACCCAGGGCTGGGAAAAGAGCCATCCAAAACTATTAGAGGAAACAATGCCCAGCGCTCACACAGTTGCTGAAAGAGTGCCTGTTCCGACCAGGCAGACTGGGCAAACTCATAATAAACAATAGAAGTACTCAGGAAACTCTCCTCAACAATGCAAAATAATTAGCCTGAGACTGGGCACTGCCCCAATCCCACCAAACAAATAATAAATCAACATTTAAAGGCTCAAACTGTCTCCAAGTAAATTAACTGCATCCCAGGACAAAGCTCAAGAAGATTTATAATAATAAAAATATACTTCACACCCAACAAAGTAAGCTCACAATCCAATCAAAGATCACCAAACATTCAAAGAGTCAGGAAAATTTGATCCATAACAAGGACAACAAAGTTATAAAAAATGACCCTTGTTAAATTCCTGAAATGAAAACTACAATATATAAAATGAAAAATACCCTGAATTGGATTAATGGCAGAATAGACATTGCAGAAGAAAAGGTTAGTGAACTTGTAAACATTGTGATAAAAACTGTCCATAATGAAACACAGAGAAAAAAATGTTTTAAAAAATGAAAAAGCATCAGTGATTTGGAGGACAACTTTAAGCATCCTGGTATGTGCGTGATTGGAGTCCCTGAAAGGGGAGAGGGACAGAAAATGCAGTCTTCTCTTCTTGTCCATGGGGTTTCCTTCCAGAATCCCCCCACACCCCAGAGATACCAAAATCCACAGGTGTTCAAGTCCCTTATATAAAATGCATAGTATTTACAGATAACCTACACACATAATCCCATATACTTTAAGTCATTTCTATATTACTTATAATATGTAATATCATGTAACTGCTATGTAAATAGTTGTTATACCTTATTGTTTAGGGAATAATGACAAGACAAAAAGTCTGTATGTGTTCACTACAGACATAACCATTGTAGGCCTAACTACACAGTAGATATCAGCAACAATGTAATATTTTTTCTCTGATATTTTTGGTCTGTGGTTAGTTGAATCCATGGTTTCAGAGCTAACTGTGTTTGAAAAATAATGTTTGAAAATTTCCAAACTTGATCAAAACAATCTACCCACATATCCATGAAGCATAACAAATTCTAAGCAATTAAATATGAAGAAAACCACACCAAGGCATATATATAATCAAATTGCTCAAAACCAGTGGGAAAGAGAAAATCCTGAAAGCAGTCAGAAGAACAAAACATACTACAGACAGAAGAACAAAGATCAAGATAACTGACCATTTCTCTTTGGAAACAATTTAAGCAGGAACACAGTGGGGGCAGAATCTTTAAAGCACTGATAGAGGGAAAAAAAATCAATCTAGATTTTTATACCCAACAAAAATATCTTTCAAAAACCAAAGGTGAAATAAAGACTTTTTCTGACATATGAAAAGCTGAATGAATTCATCATGAGCAGACTACCTGCAATACAAGAAATGTTAAGGAATATCCTTCAAACAAAAGTAAAATAATGTCAGATAGAAATCTAGATCAATACAAACAAAAAATACCAGAAATGGTGACTTTATAGGTAAGTGTATAAGTCCTTTTTCATTATTTAAATTAATTAAAGGATAACATGTTTTAAATAATAACAATGACAATGTATTATAATACTTATAACACAAGTAAAAATAAAATGTATGACAAAAATAGCATAAGTACTAGGAAAAAGAGTAAGTATGCTATTATAAGGTTCTTATACTGAATGCCAGGGTTTCTCAACCACACCACTATTGACATTTTGAACTAAGTAACTTTTTATTGGGGGGCTGTTCTGTGCATTGTAGGGATTTTAGCAGCATCCCTGTCTTCTGCTCCCTGGATGATCCCAGTCTCTAGACATTGCCCACAGTTCTCCCGAGGACAAAATTGTCTCCAATTGAAAACCACTACTGTATGTGAAAATGCTTCATGTCACTTGAAGTAGACATGATAAGTTAAAGATATATACTATCAACCTTAGAGCAAGCACTAAAATTACAAAACAGGGAACTAATAGGCCAAGAAAAAAGATAAAATTAAATGTTAGAAAACATTCAATTCAAAGAAAGTATAAAAATAATTTAAAAGGGAACAAAGAACAGACAGGATATATAGACACAATAAAATGATAGATTTGAACTTAACCATATCAAAAAATCCTATTAAATGTGGTTTAAACATTCAATTGAAAGGCAGAGATTGACAGACTGGATAAAAAAAAGCAATACCAAAACTATACTCTGCCTAAAAGAAATGTACTTTAAATATAAAGACAGAAATAGATGAAACATCAAGGTGGAAGAAAATCATATACCATACTGATCAAAAGAAAGCCGCAGTGGCTATATCAATATCAGACAAAGAGAATTTCAGAGCAAAAGATAATATCAAGGATGAAGAAGATCATTTCATAAAGGTAAAGGAGTCAATTTATCAAGAAGATGTAATAATCATACACATTTATGACCCTAATAAGGTAGCTTCAAATATATAAAGAAACATTGATAGAACTGTGATGAGAAATCAACAAAGCCATATTGTACTCAGAAGCTTAAATACTCCTTCAAAAATTAAAGAACAAACACACAGAAAAGCCACAAAGATACAGTAGACTTGAGCACTCTCAACCAACTTGACCTGTTTGACATTATAAAATGCTCCACAGCCAAGACTCATTCTGCTCAAGTGCACATGGAACATTTTCCAAAATATTCCAGGCTAGAAAATAAGTTGCAATACATTAAAAAAGATTGCAGTCAGAAAAGGTATGTTCTCTAACCACAGTGGAATTAGGTTAGGAATGCATAGCAGAAAGATATCTGGAAAATACTCAAATATTTTGAAACTAAATAACATACTTCTATGCAATCCATGGATCAAAAAAGAAATCCAACGAGAAACTAGAGAGTATTTTGAACTGAATGAAAATGAAGATGCATATATAATATTGGGGGAGTGGAAGAGAATTATTGCACTAAAAACCTATATTAGAAAAAAAAGAGAGAAATCTCAAATCAATGACCACAGTTTGCATCTTAAGAAATTAGAAAAGGAAGATCAAATTTAAAGATGAAGGAGAAAAAAGAAAATAATAAATCCTAATAAAAAAATCAATACAACTGAATAAAAAGGAAAAAAAAATTCATGAAACCAAAAGCTGGTGTTCTGAGGAGATCAACAAAACTTGATAAACTAGCGGAACTAATGAGGGGGAAAATTGCCAATATCAGAAATAAGAGAGGTGATTTTAAAAGGATAATAAGGGGATTTTATGAGCAACTTTATGCCAATAAATTTACAATTTAGATGAAATGGACACATTCTGAATAAATTTTGGCCACATTTTTGCTGTCTCCTTATCCTCTTTTGACTTCTAAATGTTGGAGTGCTCAAGAGCCCAATATTTGGCAATCTTTTCTTTTCAGTCTACTTTTATTTTCAATGTGATCTCAATTATCCTATATCACTAAACACCAGCTAAATGCTGATCACTCCCTGTTTTTTTGTTTTGTTTTGTTTGTTTTGTTTTGTCTTTTTCCTTTCAGGCTGATCTGTCTCCCACACCTCAAACATGTGTATCAGCTTTCTACTCAACAGCTCTATTATGCTGTCCCATAGGCATTTCAAATTTATTTATTTATTTATTTATTATGTTTTAATCCTCACCCAAGGATATTTTTCCATTGATTTTTAGAGAGAGTGGAAGAGAGAAGAAAAGACAGAGAGAAACATTGATTGTGAGAGCAATACATCGATTGGTTGCCTCCTGCATGAGCCCCGAGCAGGGCTGCGGCAGGGGAAGAGCCTGCAACCAAGGTATATGCCCTTGACTGGAATCGAACATAGGATCCTTCGGCCTATGGTCTATCCACTGAGCCAAATCAGCTAGGGCAGCATTTCAATTAAATGTCCAAAATGAATATGCTGATTTCCTCCTGCTCACACACAAATTAGTCCCTCTCTCCGGCTTCTCCATCTCAATAAATGCAGCCATCATTCCTCCAATATCTTGGCCTAAAACCCAAGGAGTTCAGTTCCAATCCAACAACAAATCCTCTCTACTTTCAAAACATATATCCACTCTAATCTCTTCACCATCTTCACCACTACTACTCTGGCACAATCCACCATATCTTGTCCGGATGTCTGCAATAGGCTCTTAGCTAAAATTTCTACCTCTGCTCTTGCTCAATCCCTGCCATCTATCCTAGAGGCATAGATATTCAATGTCCACAGATGACCTGTGTGCTCCTTCACACTCTCCTGCACCCTTGCAGTTGAGCTGTACTGTAAGCAGAAGAGACGAAGGTAAAGCTGAAACAGGAACAGCCCCCGTCTAACTCCTCCAGCCCAGAGGCCACATATTGAGACGGTAAGTTAAGGATGAAACCAGCCTGCCTCAGTCCTCAGTTTAGAAGGGTGTTGCCCTAGAGAACTACCAGACTTTGCAGGAACATGAAATTAATGTTATGCATCTAGACGCTGAGATTTTGGGTTTTGTTTGTTACTGCATCAAGTGTATTCTATCCTGTCTAACCCAACCTTACAGTATAGGAAAAGGTGAATCTTTTTGAACATTTATAATCACATTTTTAAAACTTCTTTTGTTGAAATGTGATTCACATAACATAAAATTAACCATTTTATAATAGAATTTAGTATATTCACAATGTTGTGTAACTACCACACCTATAAAATGCTAAAACATTTTCATTACTCCAGAAGAAAACTGTTTCATTAAACTATCATTCTTCATTTTCCCTTCTCCCAACCCCCGACAACCACCAATCTGCCTTCTGTCTCTATAGATTTACCTATACTAATTATATATATACTAGAGGCCCGTTGCATGAAGAGATTCATGCAATAGGCCTTTCCTTCCCCTGGCTGCTGGCACCGGTTTTCCTCCGGCACCCGGGACCCAGGCCTTCACTCTGGACGGAGCCTTCAGTCTTTGCGGCTCTGGACGGAGCCTTCAGTCTTCCCTCCGCCGCTTCGCCCCTACGTATGCAAATTAGCCGCCATCTTTGTTGGGTTAATTTGCATACTCTCCTGATTGGCTTGTGCCCGTAGCAGAGGGACAGTTAATTTACATGTTTGTCTATTATTAGGTAAGATATATAAAAGCTGAAGTGACAATTACAACTGAACAACCTGAACGACTGGAACAACCAGTCACTTTGATACGCACTGACCACCAGAGGACAGACGCTCAATGCAGAAGCTGCCCCCTGGTGGTCAGTGTACTCCCACAGCGGGAGCTCCACTCAGCTGACTGCCCCATCCCTGCGGCCCACCAGCCCAGCCAGGCACCGATGGACCAGAGCCGCCGGCACGATCATGACACTGCTACCGGCCTCTTGGAAGTCAGCCTCGGGCACTGCAGCCACTTTCCCTCCCTAGATGCTCCGCAAGGAAGAAAGGATATAAAAGCAGCCGCCAGGTGGCTCCTGACAACTGGCACAAACATTCAGCGGGATGAATCCAGATCCTGGCCGGCAAAGGCATCCCACCACCCTCCCAGAGGGCCGATCGTGTCCCAGGTCTCCCTCCCCCCACTCCCCTCAGGACCCCACCCATGCATGAATTCGTGCACCGGGCCTCTAGTTTCATATAAATGAGATCATAACTATGTGAACTTTTTGTCTGACTTTTTTCACTTAGCATAACTCTTTCAAGGTTTGTCCATATTCTAGCATGTATCAGTTCTTCATTCCTTTTATGGTGAATAATATTCCATTGTGTAAAATTTTGTTGTATCCATTTATCCACTGATGAACATTTAGGTTGTTTCCACCATTTGGTTATTGTGATTAATGTTATTATGAACATTTGTGCACAAATATTTGAATACCTTTTTCAATTCTTTTTGGTCTATACATAAGAATGGAGTTTCTTGGTCATATGGTAATTCTGTAATTAACTTTTGGAGTAATCACCAAACTGTTTTCCATGGTGTCTGTACCATTTTACATTCCCACCAGGAATGCACTCCACACCATTACCAACACTTACATTCTGTTTTGGATTTGTTTGTTTTTACTGTAGTCATCCTAAAGAGCCTGAAGTAGCATCTCTATATGGGATGTGATTTGCATTTCCCTAATGAATGATGATGTTGAACACCTTTTCATCTGCTTGTTGCCCATTTGTATGTATATTTTGGAGAAATATGTATTCAAATCTTTGCCCATTTTTAAATTGGATTGTTTGTCTTTTTGCTGTTGAATTATAAAAGTTCTTTACATATTCTGGATACTATACTAGTTTCCTTTGTCATGCAAACCTTTTTATTTGGATATAGTTCTGTTTATTTGTTTTTCTTTTGTTTCCCTTGCCTGAAGAGATATATCAGAAAAAAATTCTAAGAAAAATTTCATAGATTTTACTTTCTGTGTTTTCTTCCAGGAGTTTTATGATTTTGAGTCTTGCATTGAAGTCTTTAATCCATTTTGAGTTTATATGGTTTAAAAGGGTGGTCTTCTTTCCTGTATCTGTTCAATTTTTTCAAACACCATTTATTAAATAGACTGTCTTTACCTCATAATATGCTATTACCTCCTTTGTCATTTATTAACTGACCATATAGGTGTGGTTTTATTTCTGGGCTCTCTATTCTGCTCTGCTGATCTATATGTCTGGTTTTATGACAGTATATGCTTTTTTGATGACTATTGCCTTGTAGTATTGGTTAATATCAGGTAGTGTAATACCTCCAACTTTGTTCTTCTCTCTGAAAACTGCTGTTGCTATTCAGGGCCTTTTGTGGTTTCATATAAATTTTTGGAATGTTTATTCTAGTTCTTTGAAATACACCATTGGTATCTTGATAGAAGTTGGGTTGAATCTATGGATTGCTTTAGGCAGTATAGAAATTTTAATGATGTTAATTCTTTCTATCCATGGGCATGGTATATACTTCCATTTATTTGTATCTTCTTCAATTTCTTTCTTCGGTGTCTTATAATTTTTTGAGTACAGGTCTTTTACCTCCTTTGTTAAATTTATTCATTGGTAGTTTATTTTTTTTATGCAACTGTAAATAGGAATGTTTTCTTAGTTTTCCTTTCTGATAGTTCATTCTCCTATATAATAAAAGGCTAATATGCAAATCGACCGAACGGTGGAACAACCGGTCACTATGACAAGCACTGACCACCAGGGGGCAGACGTTCAATACAGGAGCTGTCCCCTGTTGGTCAGTATGCTCCCACAGGGGGAGCACTGCTCAGCCAGAAGCCACACGCTGGCGAGCGCAGCGGCCGTGGCAGGAGCCTCTCCCACCTCCAGGACAATGCTAAGGATGTCTGACTGCCAGCTTAGGCCTGCTCCCACTGTCAGTCGGACATCCCCCAAGGGGTCCTGGACTGCGAGAGGGTGCAGACTGGGCTGGGGGACCCCCCGAGTGCATGAATCTTGTACACTGGGCCTCTAGTTGGTGTATAAAAATGCAACT
Source organism: Myotis brandtii (assembly GCF_000412655.1). NCBI lineage: Eukaryota > Metazoa > Chordata > Mammalia > Chiroptera > Vespertilionidae > Myotis > Myotis brandtii. The sequence goes on from NW_005353340.1 coordinate 834,459, forward strand.
GATTTCTGAATATTAATTTTGTCTCTTGCTACTTTCCTGCTTTCATTTATCAGTTCTAGTAGTTTTTTGGTGGAATATTTAGGGTTCTCTATATACAGTGTCATGTCATCTGCAAATAATTACAATTTACTTCTTCCTTTCCAATTTAGATGCCTTTTATTTTTTTCTTTGTGTCTTATTTTTATGGCTAGGACTATGTTGAATAAGAGAGGTGAAAGCAGAAATCTCTGTCTTGTTCCTGAGCTTAAGGAAAATACTTTTAGTTTTTGCCTGTTGAGTATATGATATTGGCTATGAGTTTGCATATATGGCCTTTATTATGTTGAAGTATGTTTTTGCTATTTCCACTTTGCTGAGTTTTTATCATAAATAGATGCTGTATTTTGTCAAATGTGTCTGTAGCTATTAATATGATTGTATAATTTTTATCTTTCATTTTGTTTATGTGATATATCATGTTAATTGACCTGTGGATATTGTACCAACCTTGCATCCCCAGAATAATACCCATTTGATCATGGTGTATGATCTTTTAAATATAAGACTGGATTCAGTTTGCTAATATTTTGTTGAGGATTTTAGCATCTTTGTTCATCAGTGATATTGGCCTACACTTTTCTTTCTTTGTAGTGTCTTTATTTGTTTTTTAAATTAGGATAATGCTATTCTCAGAAAATGAGCTTGGGAGTCTTCCCTTCTCTTGAATTTTTTTGTAATAGTTCCATTGTAGGTTTTAGTTCTTCTTTTAATGTTTGGTAAAATTCAGCTGTAAAGTCATCCAGTAAAGGACTTTTGCTTGCTGGGAGTTTGGGGATTACTGCTACAATTTCATTAGTTGTAATCAGATTTCTGTTTCTTCTTGATTGAATTTTGGAAGATTTAATTTTTAAGTCATTTATCCATTTCTCCCAGGTTGTCCAATTTTTTGGCATATAATGTTTGTAATATTTTCTTATAATACTTTGTATTTCTGTTATGTCAGTTGTTACTTCTTCTCTTTTATTTTTGATTTTTTTTATTTGGGTCCTCTCTTTCCTTTTTCTTGATAAGTCTTGTAAAAGGTTTATCAATCTTATCTTTTCAAAGAACCAGCTCCTGGTTTCATTGATCTTTTGTATATTTTAATAGACTCTTTTTCATTTATTTCTTTTCTAATATTTATTATGTCCTTCTTTCTACTCACTTCAGTCTCTTTTTTAATTATTATTCTAGTTCCTCTAGGTATAAGTTTGGATTTTTGTTTTGTTTTGTTTTTAGATTTTTCTTGTTTCTTGGAGTAGGCCTGTATTGCTATGAATTTTCCTCTTAGGACTATTTTCACTGCTTTCCATAAATTTGGGGTCATTGTGTTTTCATGTTCATTTATTTTAAGGTATATTTTGATTTCTTGCTTGACCTCATTGTTAGCCCATTCATTGTGTAGTAATATGTTACTTAGCCTCTATGTGTTCATGTTTTTCAGTTTTCTTCTTTTAACTGATTTCTAGTTTCATACCATTATGATCAGAGGAGATGCTTGGTATGATTTCAATCTTCATAAATTTATTGAGACTTATTTTGTCGCTTAACATGTGGTCTAACCTGAAAAATTTTCCATGTAAGCTTGGAAAGAATATATTCTACTACAGTATATTAGTATATATTTTACTAAAGTATATTCTACTACATTGGTGTAGAGAGCACCTGGGAAGGCACATGGGCATTTCTTTAATTATTGTCAGCTGAATCCTGTGGCATTGGCAAAGCCACGTCCTGGAAACACACCTTGCCAGAGGCAGGAGTGTTGTCAGCTTGACCGTCAGCCCAGGTGCCAGGGGGTGGGTTTCGTTATTTAAATCCAGCCAAGCACCAGGAATGAATATGACTCGGGCCCACCCAAGAATGCACATAGTCTCCTTTGTCTTGACTTTTAGTAAAATTTCCTGTTTTTTGCTGTGTAAAATAAACAGGCTGTATCGGCTCTGGGTCACTATTTCTGTCCCTGTCCGGGTCAGAGGACAATGTTCCCACCCGGCCCCAGCTTTTTCTTTCCATCTCTGTGTCTGTCTCTTTCTTTCATTTTCACAATCCCCAGCCGCCCCTACTCAGGAACCAGAACACTCTCTAGCTGCGCTGAATGCGGAGAAGAGAGACATATTTACACATTGGGGTGAAATATTCTAAAAATATCAATTAAATTCGTCTGGATTTAATTGTCTTTTAAGGCTATTGTTTCCTTGTTGATTTTCAATCTGGATGATCCATCCATCGATATAAATGGGGTATTAAAAATCCCCTACTATCAACACCTGGATTTTTAAATCTCCTCTAATGATTTTAACTAAAGTCAAGTTTGAGAACCATTTACTTGTAAGACAATGGAGGAAAAGGATGAAAAGAAACTAGATCTCTGAATGAACACATAGAGCAGAACCTCCTGTTGACTTGTAATATTTATTTGGGGCCTTAGTGTGAGAGAGAAAATTCTCTATTCTTTAAGCCATGCAATTGATGATTTTCCTGTTAGCTTATTAATAAGAACATGAGCCAGAGTTAGTGGTTCACCTGTTATGCCCAGATTTCAAGATCCCCAATAGACCAACAGGGAGCCAGCCGTGTCCGATGCAAAAGCAGAGAGTCTTTATTATCAAACCTGGGTTTGGCTCCCAGCCTCCACCGACGCAGCGGCGAGACGAGAGTGCCAGCCCCTGGGAAAAAGGAGTTTTTAATAGGGGGGTGGAGTGAGGGGAGGAGAGATGACTGTGGGCCCTGCCGATTGGCCAGGTGCAAGTCGGGTCTTGTTACACAGGATATGGTCATATCTATGGCGCAAACGTCCCTTGATTGTCATTGGTTAGTTTAAAGAAATCCTGGGCGTGGCTAGCAGAGGCTTGGGCTTCCGGGAAGAAGGTGCTTTCCTGAGCACATGGCTGCTGCCCTAACATGGAGGATTCGGGGCAAGATGGAGGGCGTAGTCCTCGCCCTTTCACACCCTGCTCTGCCCAGTATTTCCTATCTTGGTCACCTTAGATATATTGCCCCACTTCAACTTAATCGTGAGGTGTAAACTCTAGTGCAAGTCTAACTGTTCCACCTCAGCCACCATGGAAGGCCTTCTAACTAAGGGAGCAACAGACACACTAGAAGAAAAGGGGCTGTACAGGTCTAAGTGAGTGAAAAGCAAATGAAATAAGAAGGAAGTAGGATAGCTTAAGAAATTGGAGTTCCTGGTCAGAGAGTGAGAGACAGATTATACTCCCAGGAGTGGAATAGCACCAGTTGGCGCAAGCTCATGGCAACAGCCATGGGTTTGAGCAGCCACCAGGTAGTGTAGGTGAGAGCTTGGGGTCTAGGGAGTCAAAGTGCCATGAGGCGGAAGGAGGATAACATTTTCCCCTGACTATTTCTGCCTCACTTTGCCCAGAGCTTTACCATTATGCGCTCTTAGCCCCGCAGAAGGAGGGACAACCACAAGCAGATTATAATAAAAAGGGGCCTTTCCCTGACTTTAAATCTCAAAAGCTAAGAAGGCCCTTAGATGACATAGGCAATGCATTTAGGATAAAAACATGAATAAGAAAGAGTAGGATTCCACCCTTCCTTAGGCTATCAGGGGAACAATAAGAGTAGATTTGGGTGGGTCTTAAAGAGAGTGATCCCGCATGTTGCTCTCAGGCCTCAGAATCCAGAGAAATCTGTGGGTCTGTGAGCAGAGACAAGCTACACATACCTCCTAGAACAGACCTTGGAGAAGCAGCAGGGGCAACCCTACAATGAGTAGCTAATTTAGATGTCTAAGCAGAGGAGATCTTGGGCAGCCTCTCAACCCTCTGGATGGGGGTAGAGATGAAGGACAGAGGTAGGGAACCAGCCTCTTAGCCCAGCAGCAGTAGGGAAAGGAAACCCATAGAGTAGAGACTACCCTCTGATCCTAAGGGTAAACCAGAGTTAACCAGACCAAAAAGGAGAGCAATAACATCTCAGGAGGAACAGCCCTGGGTAAAGGGGGCCAGCTGTTCAGACACCCATAAGAAGTTGGGCAGGGCTTTAGCGACTGATTCCTGAAAGTCAAGGTTATCACAGAAGGAGACAGGAAGGCAGCCGGACCCTAAGAGGCCACCCAACAGGGATGCAGGATGCAGGATGCTTTTCTCCCCACCCTTCTGACCTGCATTCATAAATGACACCAAGGACCAGAATCTCTGTCTTCACCAAATTTTAGCCTCAGCCATAAGGAAAGGGAGTGGGATCTGTGTTGGCTGAGGTTAGGATTCCCTCACTGCTGCAGAGTGGGGGCTGGAATTAGAATAAAAAACATTCGTATTTCTTGTACACCTGAGTGGTGGACTGTAACCTACCCATTTGCAGGAAAGCACAGGGTGGTAGGAGAGGCAGAGGGCAGAGGGTGGAGGCAGGCTGGGCACTGGAGGGAAAGACAGGGACAGGGTGGACGTCACCAGGTCTTCCTACTCCACAGCCAGTGGCCTTGCTCTTCTGGAGACATGTAGTTCCCACACCCTCCTGGAGCCGGTCAGGGTGGGTGCGGTGGGCAGGGGGCATCCTAGGATCTGGCAGGCTGGCAGCTGGTCTCTGCTCTCGGCTGCAAAAGGAGATTCCATTGCTACCAAGATCCCTTTTTGCTCCTTTCTTTTTTTTTTCTTTTTGACTCTCATGACCCAATAGTAAGTCAATGGATCAGCTCAGTGAAATAACCAGGAAGTGACCACCGCTGTCTAGTCCAGTGATGGCGAACCTATGACACGCGTGTCAGAGGTGACATGCGAACTCATTTTTTTGGTTGATTTTTCTTTGTTAAATGGCATTTAAATATATAAAATAAATATCAAAAATATAAATCTTTGTTTTACTATGGCTGCAAATATCAAAAAATTTCTATATGTGACACGGCACCAGAGTTAAGTTAGGGTTTTTCAAAATGCTGACACGCCGAGCTCAAAAGGTTCGCCATCACTGGTCTAGTCCATTCATTCATTCAACTGACTTCTTTCCCAAGCAGCAGCAAAGGGAGCTACTGATGCTGCCGCGTCAGTGGGGAGATCACAGAGGAGGATGTCACTGAAAGGTGAGCCTCGAGAGGCGAGTATGATCGTGGACAAGAGGGGAAGGTGAGTGATTTCATCACCACGACATACGAGGGAAGGCTGTTGGATCTGGAACCTGGAGAGCAGGAGCCCTGGCTGCTTTCCTCTGTGTCCCCATCACTCAGAGGAACAGGTAAACACACAGGACGATGGAGGGGTGGACGAGTCCATGGAGGGCTGAAGGTACTGAGGCCATTTCAAGCCAGGCAGAGGAGACGCGGGGAACCCAACAGGATAAAATAAAATAAGAAGCAAATTCAAATCCATACTAGAGGCAGCTGATCCCGCAGCTACCCTTGCTTCATGCTGTCCCCTCTGCTTGGGATGCTGCCTCTGAGGGGATGAGCTCCAGTGCAGGCTGAGAGCCGCGAGACCACCGATACGCAGGCTCCCTTCCACCCTCCCTCACCACCCGGCCATCGCACCCCAGCCTTGCCCAGCTCCTTGTGGGTGTCTGAATGTTCCTAATCCTGGAGTGACCCAGTCAAAGCAAGATATTTGACTGCCATTTTAACTCCACCGACACTTTGACCAAATTGCCTGGGTGGGGGGATAAATTTGTGAAAAATAGTCAATATGAAATACAATAGTTAAAATAGCACAGATAAACATTTTAATGAACTAAAGAAATGGATGCATAAATAGCAACAGTGATGCCTAAAGAAAATGCACAGAGGTAGACGTTATAGTGGCAACATTTGTTGACTTTAAAAGCCCAATGCATAAGCCAAATCTTCACTGAGAAGCTTACAAGGAAAATGATTTATCCCAGTGAAGGTGCTTTTAGTGAAATAAAATTAGAATAAAGAGGCAGATGGAACTGCCCCGTTGGAGGGACAGCATGTCATTCTGCAGAGTGGCCAGACAGTGGCAGCAGAGACCACAATGGACTCATCCAGGACAGTGGCCGCCGCCTGCTGGGGGAAGGTAGGAGATAACTCCAGGCAAGGGCCAAGGAAGCCCTGCTGGGAACTTGGTAGAAATACAAATCCAAACCCACGGAGTCGAGGCTGCGGGTGCTGCAGCCCCTACTGTGCACTTTAACAAGCCCTTTAGGTGACGCCGCTGCCCACGCAGGAACCCGCAGCCAAGCCCTGGACAGTTTCCTCCAAAGCCCTGGTCGGCAAACCGCGGCTCGCGAGCCACACGCGGCTCTTTGGCTCCTTCAGTGTGGCTCTTCCACAAAACACCACGTGGGGGCGCGCACGTACAGTGCGATTGAAACTTCGTGGCCCATGTGCAGAAGTCGGTATTTTGTGGAAGAGCCACACTCAAGGGGCCAAAGAGCCGCATGTGGCTCGAGAGCCGCGGTTTGCCGAGCCGCAGTTTGCCGAGCACTGCTCCAAAGGGAGCGGGCTCTGCTGTAGGCATTGCTTGTTTCCTTAGTTCACCAATCAGCTCCTGCCTAGCCCCTGCACTGCGCTTCTGAAAGAAATGAGGCACAGCTGGTTCTGTCAGACGGGGGACCTGCTGCTTTAAACCTCTGTCCAGCTCGGATCAGGGATGGGGTCAGAGTCCTGTGTCTGTAAGAACAGCTCCCAGGCTGGCCACCTCGTCCCCACTGTCCTGGCCTGGCCACTGGCTGCCCTGTCTCAGGCCCGCCCTCCACCCCTGCCTCAGTGCTTCTCACACTGATCACGTGGAGGTGGCATTTTCCTGTCTGTCTCGGGTCTCCTCTTGGAAAGGAACCCTTGGTCAACCCGGGGAGCAGGCCCTGCAGCCTGAGCCCTCACCCTGCGCTGGCGCTAGAGGTGAGACTTTACAGGCCACGGAGCTCTCTTCCCATAGTTCTTCACTGGGTAAGTCAGAGGGAAAAGCCGGACCTGCCCCATCGTCCACAGGTCTGCCCTGGCTTCTCCCATGAAACCCTGGGCTGTGTCCACGTCACACTCCCTGCGGCATCCCTGCAGCGATGCCTGGAGGCAGGTGGTTCGACGGAGATGCTGTTGCCCGTGGGAGCCTTGGAACGAGGTCTGGGCACAGCAGTGGACAGAGCAGGCTCCGGCAGAAGACAGACCCGATCCGGCAAGGCACTGCCCCTTTCCGCAGGTTGGCACAAGTAAGTCACCAAGCCTCACCGCGCCTCGATGTCCATACCTGTACGATGGCGCTAAAACCACCTTCCTCACGGGTCCGCTAATTCTGGCACCTGCAGCACCTGGCAGGCTCTCGGCACATGGAGATGCTCTCCCTTCCCTCCGAAAGCAGCAAGCCTGTGCCTGGCCGCGAGCCCAGATCACTGCCCCCTCGTCAGACACCGTAGAGCAGAGGTTACAGCTCAGATGCCTTCAGGGACAAGGACGCAGGAGACAGGAGTGAGTGTGGGCGCTCGATGGGCCTGTGAGAAGCTGCTGACCGTGTGTTCCGTCCGAGCTGCTCCGCAGCCCAGCGAGCTGTCGTCAGGTGGACAAGAGGGTCCTGGCTCGTCAGGCTTTCTTGTTTTTCAGTAGAAATCGAGATGCTTCCATGAAGCCCGGCTACAGCCTGCCGCCTGAGGACCACAGCCGATGGGGTCCAGGCCCGGGCCTCTCAGGGCGTGACAGGCTGAAACCGTCACCTGTGCCGCCTTCCGGAGGCCACAGAGGGGGGAGCAGGCCTGGCTTTGCGTCTGGGCTCGAGCACTCACTGGCTGCGAGGCCTTCCACCAGGACTGCCACTGCGAGCCTCTTCTCCGTCAGGCACACAGGCCAGCGATCACCCTCCGGTGCCGGCTTCGCGGGGGTTAGGGAAACCGAGTGAAAGGGCTTTGAGACTTGGACGTGAGGTATCCTATTCATCAGCGACAGCAAACCCCGTTTGACAAAGACCATGAGGGCCACGCCATTAGAGTTGGGCTTGAACCTGCTG
>NW_005353340.1:842719-856592 GCF_000412655.1 Myotis brandtii
CTGCACCTGGGCAGCGGTGGCCTCCTGCCAGGGGGGTGCCGAGCCAGCTGAGGATTTGGGGTAAGGGCAGGATATAGGAACAAGTTTGGATGGAGTGTTGGACACAGTCAAGACAGAGCAAGGCCGTAGGCAAAGGCGGTCTGTGCTGAGAGATGGGCCCAGGTCCTGTTTCCTTAGAAACCACAAAGGTAAGACAGAGTGGGATGTTGTGTCTGAAAACCCCTTACCCAGAGCTCTGCCCTGGGGGAGCTAGGGACCCGTTCTCCGAGCCACCGGGAGCCCTGGCTGGGGTTCTCCCGTGGTGACTGGAACGTCTCGTTTCTGGCCATCTTTGATTTGAGGGCCCGTCTCTCAGCACCGCACCCTGGCTGTTTCTACAGACGGCTGTCCTGCAGCACGGGTGCCCTCCAGCACCGCACAGGCCGAGCCGTGGCTGGAACCAGAAAGCCCGGCCCCGAGCCCTGGCTCTGCCACCTCCTGGCTCTGTGATCTTTGCTCACCTAACCTCTCAGAACCTGTTTGGGGACAAGTACAGATCCGCAATCCCTAATCAGCAACTTCAAAATCTCAAAAGCAATGAACGCCAAAGATTTTTGTAACTAATGTGGCTGTAAACCTGTCTTGACCTAATTCATTTGGTGGCAAAACCTGCCTGAACTGCCATGAGTCTATTTTTGTCTCCATTAATTCCACAAGTGTGAATATTTGCATATTTCCCTGCAGAAAACACTGAAGCAGTTGACTATGGGGCTCTCCCCCAGACCCTGCTGGGAAATCATAGAAGATACAGTATATGCACCATCTTCTTTTTAGGAAAAGATGTTCAGTTCCCAGAACCACAAGGCCCCGGGTTTCGGGGAAGCATTTGCAGGCCTTTGGAGGCGGGCTCTCCAGGTGCCTGAGGAGATGTGGTGCCACATGGCAAGGTGCTCCGTGCAGGACTGGCTGTCTGCCATGAGGCCCTCCTCCTTCCCCGGGATTCCGGGCTCTCTGCTCTCTCCCAGCCTCCGTGCCTCCTCTGGGCATCGCCAACTGTGGAGCTGTCCTCGCAGGATAAGCCTCTCTTCCCAGGACAGACTTGTTACCAGCTATGGCCCTCCCGTCCTCGGGGCATCCTCAGACCCCGCCCTGCAGCTCACCTCCGAGCCCTCAGCTGCCCTCCTGGATTCGGGAGCAAGGCCATACCTACTCTTAGCTTGGCAGCATTCTCCTTCCCACCCAGATCTCCACACCAGGCTCCTGGTGCTGCAGGACTGGTTACAGGGAGGGCCGCGCGTGGGGCCTAATCACTCGGCATCTCTCCCATCACTCAGCACTCAGTGGCAGCACCTGCTGGCCTGGCACCACAGAACCTGATCTGTGGGTAACTCAGCACATGGGAGGCTTGGGGGGATTCCCAGGCCTCCTGAGCAAGCCATTCGGGGACCCTCTGCGCCTCCTCACACCAGCGTGACGGCCGAGGACACGTGCGTGAAGCTGAGACGGTTCGTTCAGAAAGCCGGGCCAGCTGCTGCGGGAGCAGGAGGGGTCTTTACCCAGGAGCTGTGGTTTCGGATTTTCATCAAATCAGAGCCCACCCAGGCTTCACCCCTGGCAGCGCTCAGTCCCGCTGGGCCAGGCACGGACCAGCACCCTTGGAGAGGTGTGGCTGGCTCTCTGCTGACATGGCCTTCAGTGTGGGAAGAGCTGGGGAATGGCGGGGAGCACAAGCCCTAGGAAAGAAGGGCACAGAGCCCGAGGCAGGGTGCCTGGGGACAGTCTCAGGGAGCGGCTTGATTGAGATCCTGGACAAGCTGAGCAAGGCCTGGAAGACCACTGACCATGCGGTCAGAGGTCAGTCTCCCTGGGCTGAGGACACGGCTCAGGTCACTTGGGTCATGTCCTGGCACATTCACGGTCCCACAGAGGGTAGATGCCGTCAGTCCTCCCCTTCCTGTTTCCATTCTGAGTTGCACATCATCCGCTCAGCCTGCCACTTCCTCCCTACCTGGTTTCCCCACTTCCTCACCCCACCTCTACCTCTGGGCTTTCCTGCATCTTCACTTTCTCCACTCTTCACCCCCATCCCTCTGGTTATTTCAACAGCCCCTCAAGGGCCTTGGAGTACCAGCCCTTGCCACCTCCAGGACCCCCTCCCCAGGACTCCTCAGGACCCCCCATCAAAGGGACCTTGTCTTTAGCTTTTGCTGCCGAGGACACGTGCGTGAAGCTGAGACGGTTGGTTCAGAAAGCCGGGCCAGCTGCTGCAGGAGCAGGAGGGGGTCTTTACCCAGGAGCTGTGGTTTCGGATTTTCATCAAATCAGAGCCCACCCAGGCTTCACCCCTGGCAGCACTCAGTCCCGCTGGGCCAGGCACGGACCAGCACCCTTGGAGAGGTGTGGCTGGCTCTCTGCTGACATGGCCTTCAGTGTGGGAAGAGCTGGGGAATGGCGGGGAGCACAAGCCCTAGGAAAGAAGGGCACAGACCCCGAGGCAGGGTGCCTGGGGAAAGTCTCGGGGAGAGGCTTGATTGAGATCCTGGACAAGCTGAGCAAGACCTGGAAGACCAGTGACCATGGGGTCAGAGGTCAGTCTCCCTGGGCTGAGGACACGGCTCAGGTCACTTGGGTCATGTCCTGGCACATTCACGGTCCCACAGAGGGTAGATGTCGTCAGTCCTCCCCCTTCCTGTTTCCATTCTGAGTTGCACATTATCCGCTCAGCCTGCCACTTCCTCCCTACCTGGTTTCCCCACTTCCTCACCCCACCTCTACCTCTGGGCTTTCTTGCATCTTCACTTTCTCCACTCTTCACCCCCATCCCTCTGGTTATTTCAACAGCCCCTCAAGGGCCTTGGAGTACCAGCCCTTGCCACCTCCAGGACCCCCTCCCCAGGACTCCTCAGGACCCCCCATCAAAGGGACCTTGTCTTTAGCTTTTGCTGCCTGTCATGCATTGAGAGAAAGAATGGCCCAGAGGTCTTCCTGCATTAACATGCTGCTGGGCTAGGTGGGGGGGGGGCGGGATGAGGGGGGGAGATCCTCCCTCCCAGCCCTCCCGGGAGCAGCAGAGGTCAGACCAGGAGGCACCCCATTCCTCCCCATCCTCTTCGCAGTGTCCTCGGCCCCTCTGTACACTCTAGCCCAGCAGCCAGTGCTGGCTTCTCCCCTCAACTCTGCACCCTGACCCGTTCCCCTTTCCGTGTGCCCTCCTAGGACATCCATTCCAGGGAGGGGACAGGCAGTAAACTCACCCTATGACTGCTACGGGGACACACACACTGGCAAATAGTAACAGCCAAGGGGAATGAGAGGTGCGGGGGCCATTGTAAGGGAGGTGGTCTGGGAAACTTTATTCCAGAGAGATGAGATGAGAGGGGGTGAGGGAACGAGACCTGCAGGTGGACTCCTTTCCTGGCAGAGGGGAGAGCATGTGCAAAGGGCCAGTGGGTGGAGCGGGCGTGCCAGGACCTGCCCAGGGACAGTGGGGGTGGGGTCTAGACCAGAGCACCCCGAGGCTGGTGGGTGGGGTGTCACACTGACTTCTAATCATTAAACAAGGTGGCGCTGCCCCGGGTGGCTGGTTGAGTTGTGGGGTGGGGTGGCTGGTTGAGTGTGGTGCGTGTGTTTAAGGTAATGGCCCTGGTGCTGCTGTGGGGTGAGGGGGAGAGAAGCATTCATGGTTGGCGGGATTGGAATCTGGCATCATGCTTTTGCAAAGCCACAGGCTCTATGCATTAAGAGCTGTGAAATGACCCTGCCCTTTGGACCAGTCTTTCTACATCTGGGACTCTAGCCTTAAAAAAACCCAAGCATGGGGATCCTATATGGTTCCCTTCAGTTCTCCATGGACAGCTATTGGCTGCCCAGGGCCGGGCACACGGCCCCTCCGGTCCCAGGACTCTGCACTCACGGCCCCGCCCACACCGTCCTCTGGCCCAGCACCTGCCACAGTATGTGACCCCCATCTTCTCTCTCCTCCAGCTTCTCGCCATGCACAGCTCAGCCAGGCCCCGCCCCCTGCTCAGAAAAAAGTCCTCGTCCTCTACCTTTCGAGAAACAGCCAGGACTGGCCCTGTGCCAGGTGCCTCTCTCCATCCCTCCTTCTGGGGTCTGAAGCTGGGCCAGCCTTCACTCCCACCATGAATACAGGGTGTCGCCGGGTGGTGCTCCATGCGGGGTACAGCTGGGCTTTTCCTGGGCCCCGGGGGTGCTCAGTGGATCCCACCCCTCACCAGGGAGGCTGAGAAGGGCTCCTCCGGGTAAGTCTTGGCCCTGCTGTTCTCCCTGCTCCCAGCCACAGGGATGGGCAGGGGCCCTTTGAGCCCATCATCCATGCAGACCAAACTCTCCACGAGGGAGGCTGGGACTGGAAATACCTGGGTCAGTAGAAAGGATGCTCCCGATCATGCAGTTTCCCACCAGATAGCATCCGCAAGGTTCAGGTGAGAACATGGAGCTGCCCACCTGTTGCTTGTTCATCTACACACCCAGGACGGTCCGCCCTGTGCCAGCCTGGGCAGGCGCAGAGCCCCCGCAGATGCCAGGCACCGCTGGGGCCTCACAGACATTCCTCGGAGGGAGGCAGACATGTGTCATCAACCCCCACAGATGCCAGGCACCGCTGGGGCCTCACAGCCCGCGGGAGACAGACATTCCTCGGAGGGAGGCAGACATGTGTCATCAAGTGTTAGTTTGAAACCAGCTTTAAGTGAAGTTTAATTAATGGCATCTTCATTACCTGGGGAAACAATGCTTTGGTTAATCTGCTTAGCACTGAAGCTGATCATGTTTTCAACCCAAAGTGCCAGGCCACTGCCCTCCCACAGCCGCCGCCCCGCTGCTGGGCCCACACCTGTGAGGGGGGACCACCCTGCGCTCAGTCCCGGGTAGGAAGTCTCTGCGTCCCCGCCGCCTCACCATCGGAGCTCCAGGACTCTTCAGGGGTTACCCGCTGCCCCCCCCTCCGACAGCCTCGAGCTGGGCGTCTGTAGAGCCGGACTCAGGTGGCCAGTACCGCCAGAGTTGGGGCCAGTCAGGGGGTCCTGGGCCACCTGCCCATGCCCCAAGGGACAGCGCTTCCCATCAAGGTAGGTGTTTTCTCCAGAACCTTCCTCATCACCAGGAGTGAGGGAGTCCAAGTCCCCAACTTGCTGGCCCAGAATTTCTCCCTGAGACCCCTTCTCAGGGCTCATCTGGCCACACAGCCACGTAGGCCCGGGCTCCTCGATGTGTTTCAACATCGTTTTACCTCAACAAGAGTCAGAGCTTCAGTCGCCTGCCTCTCGGAGAACACGCACAAAGAGCGCCTTCTGTCTGTTTGTTCCACACGTGCCAGGCGCAGGCTGGGTGCTGGGACACGGAGGCGACAGGTCTGAGAGGGTCATAGCTCATGTATGTGCCGCACTGGCCATTGTCAGCACCGTCACCGGCAGGAGCGGGGCATTGCTGTCCTGCAGTGCTCAGTCCTGCCCGCACCTCTGCTGGCCTCCCAGGCACCCCACTGGGCCTGGTCCAGCCTCACTCCCTGAGAGGGACTCAGGGGAGGAGGGGCCCCGCACTTCAGCACAAGCGAACTGCCCCATCTGGGTCCGAGCCTCCACCTGCTGCAGCCAGGCCCCTTTCTTTCCTGCTGGCCACTTCCCGAGGGCGTGTAGGGAGCTGGGAGCTGGCCCTGCAGTGGCTCAGCATGGCCTCCTGACCCCCCAGCGCTGACCCATCATCAAAGCCACATTGGCGGGTATGGGGCGCGGGCTCTGCGGCCACTCGCCAGGTGCGAACCCCAGCTCTGCTGCTTGCTAGCTGCGTTACCCGAATGAATTACTTCGTGTTTCTGTCTCATCGATACAAATGGCAGAGGACAACAGACTGGACACGATCAGGCTGTGTGAGGAATAAGTAAGCCAGTGCCAAGCTTTTCAAGCTGCAGGTGACCAACCATTTGTTGTTTATAAAATCAAGTTAGTGGGTTGTGACCAGCATTGAACATAAATACAGTGGAACCAGGCATATGCCTTGCTTCAGGGGTTGGTACACACATCCATATGTGTACGGGGCACAAACTGTTCCCAGATGCTTCTCTGCCTGTGAGGCCCATCGCGGCCTGGAAGATGTTAGCGGGATTGAATGTAGCCCAGGCGGGGAGAAGACATGCAGTCAGGCCTGAGAGCCCTCCTCAGTGCCAGGGGGAGGCCTGTGCACGTGGGCCAGGGTGCCCCCTGGGGAAGCAGTCTGCTGCCGGGAAAGAGAACACGGGCAGCAGTGGGCATGGGCACCACAGGGCCCAGGGACCCTGACAGCTGTGCACTGCAGGGCGCTGGGAAGGCCAGCGTGGGCCTGGACCTTGGCAGCAGGAATTGAAAGCAGAGGGTGACTAATTTAACAAATGCCCTTTGAGTGCTTACGATGGGAAGATTTATGTTTCAAAAAGTTTACCATGAGGGCAGTTTAGGGGTGAAGAGCTGGTGGCAACAGTGGAGGCAGGGATCTACCGAGAGGGCAATAGCGCTGGCCAGGGGCAGAGCAAGGACAGAGGTCAGAATAGAAGGCGGAAACGGGTACCACACGGCCTCTGTCCCTGGGGCTGGGTGGTCCCCGGCACCCAGCGGGGGTGGCAGCTTGGGGAAAGAGCAGGGCTGTGACCGCCACAGGGAACGTGACTGCCACATGGTCCAGTGGGAAAACCAATGGGCACAACAGTGTGTCTGTGGCACAAACTGTTCCCAGCTGCTGCAGCCAGACAGACAGGTGACCTTGGCTGTTCCTCAGCCTCTGTGCTGCCAGTTTATGAGATGGGGCCCGAGGAGGACTTGGCTCAGAGGAGCGTCTGAGACTGGAAGCTAATAACGGTAAAAGCCTTCTTCCGGGTCTGGCCTAGGGCCAGGGCTCACACGGGGACGGCATTCTCACCCCTCTCTCCTCACGGGTGTACCTGGAGCAGGCGGCCTGGGAAGGGGCCGACCCCCAGCCACCGGGACAGGTCGGGGACGCTGGCTGCCTTCGCAGTGCCTTCCACCCTCCAGGCCCAGGTTCACAGCGCAGACCCATCCACAGGCCTTGGAGCCGAGGACTGGCAAGTGCAGTGCAGGTGCCTTGCAGGCCAGCCCTGTCAGCAAATGGGCCTCCTCCTCGACCTCCACCATCCAAACGGGCCCCTCTGAGAGGGAATCTATCCTCAGAGGCCTCGGGACAGATGACCTCGAACCTGTGGCCACATTACCCAGCACAGAGGGTTCCCACAGCTCTCAGAGAGGTGGTCACTACATCCCCTTCAGAACGAGCGTCCGCCTTGGGCTTGCACTGAGCCCTGCCATGTGCGGAGGAGGGTGGAGCTGGGCGGCCTGACCAGCCTGATGCGCCACATTACCCAGCACAGAGGGTTTCCACAGCTCTCAGAGAGGTGGTTCCCTACATCCCCTTCAGAACGAGCGTCCGCCTTGGCCTTGCACTGAGCCCTGCCATGTGCAGAGGAGGGTGGAGCTGGGCGGCCTGACCAGCCTGATGCTGCAGCCCGAGCAGCCCGCACCGCAGGGGCAGCATCCCGAGGGCCGTCCTCTGCCTTCCCTCTGTGCTGGTCTCCGAGATGTCCCTGCCCCAAACTTACACTTTTCAAGTCTAACAGTGGAAGTGGCTCTGACTGGCCAGTGCTTGCTTTCCCGACCAAGACAAGCTTCCCAGACCAGCAGAGATGCCTGGCAGCCTTCATCTGTCTTCTTCCCCACAGAGCCACCCTGACTGTAAAGTGCAGCGTTTCCCTTAAGTATCGCTCTGCCCACCCAACGAGTCGATGGGGGCGCTTTCCCGTGAGGCTGCAGTGTCAGCGGGCCTTAGCGAAATCTGTGTCGCTCTCCCCAGGGTGCATCTGGGAGATTTGTCAGGAACACTTTAATTTTCCTCTGAGTGTCCCTCCGTCCACTCCTGGCTCAACAGGGTTTTGGCACGATGAGGAAGCTTATTCCTTCCAAAGTGACAGACTCCTTCCGTTGCACAGTGTTCTACTGGGCCTGTTGTGTCCCAGGCACTGAGCATACCCCGTCACCTCAGCCCCCGTCTGCAGGGCGCACGCTCTGGAAGAGGAAACAGACATGTGCCCTCACCCTCGTAATAAACTGCGACAGTGCAGTTGTAGATGCATGGTCTTGGCACAAAGGAGAGAGAGACCAGCTTTATTGGGGGAGAGGGAGTGACACAAAGAAGCATGATTTGGTTATAAAAGGTGAATAGCGGTCATTCAGGCAGACAGGAGGGGTTAAATTAACAACCACATCAACTCATGTACTTCAACACCAAACCCTGTGAGGCATTGTCAGTGCACCTACTTTACAGATGTAAGCAAGGTTTGGAGAAATTAAGTAACTTGCACAAGGTCAGAGACTTAGAAGACTTGCAAAGAAGGAGCAATTCTGTACACCTTTTAAATGAAAAACATAGACCCATAGCATTTAAGGAAATTGGCTCAAGGTTGAACAGGTGGAAGGTGTCGGAATCAGGAATCAAATATGGGTATCATGCCCTAGCCAGTTTGGCTCAGTGGATAGAGCATTGGCCTGTGGACTGAAGGGTCCCAGGTTTGATTCCGGTTGGGGGCACGTGCCTGGGTTGCAGGGTCGATCCCCAGTGGGGGGCGTGCAGGAGGCGGCCTATCAATGGTTCTCTCTCATCATTGATGTTTTTATCTCTCTCTCTCTCTCTCTCCCTTCCTCTCTGAAATCAATAAAAATATATTTTTTAAAAATCCGGGAATTATGTTGAGACCACAGAGGTAAATGGATTACAGAAGCCCTTTTATATCCAGCTAAAGAGTCTGGATGCTTCCCCGTTGATGCTAAGAGGCACTGAGGGGTCTCACTTGGTGTAGCAGCTTCATGTCACCTCTAATTTATCCTGCCCAACAAGTGTAAACCACAAATTCTAGTAGTGAAAAAATAGCAACAGTTTTTAGCTGGACATGTCCAGGGCAAAAATATTTTCTTTAATGGTGTTATCCTGTTTAATGATGGTATTTTATCTAACAAGACTTCCTACAACTCAGAAAGAAAAAGACAATCTAATAAAAAATGTTGAAAGAAAGTAATGGGCAATTTACAAAAAAATACAAATGGCCATCTATAATGATAAAAGTGTAATATGCTAATTAGACTGGATGTCCTTCCTGACGACTTTCTGGACGAAGCCAGGGCAGCGAGGAGCGAGGCAGAGGCAGCCACGGTGGCGGCAGGGGGCCGAGCCCCTTGCACGAACTTCGTGCATGGGGCCTCTAGTTAAACATACAATGAAACATGCAATGAAAACAACAATGAATACCATTTTTCTCCCATCAGATTGACAAAGGGGATTAAGAAAGACGAGCTCAAGAGTTGGCAAGGCATGGTGCTGGGTAGTGTGTCCTCTCACCCTCAGCTTGCACGGGTATATATTTATGCAGCCACTTTGGAAGGCAATTTGGAAATTTCTTTTAAAACTGAAAAAGTGCACAGATTGCTGGGATCAACCCCGTTGTTGGTGTATCTCCTGGGGAAGCATGTCCACAAGCGCACGGAGACCCATCGCAACAGCCTCACTCCTGAAAATTACAAACCACCTGAGTGTCCATCACAGGAAAACATAGCCTTATGTTTTCCCATCCACCACACAAGCGCGGCAGTGTGTTCATAACAAAAACACTATGTGGCGGCCAAGGAAGCTGAGCCATTTCCGCATCAGCTAAAGTGGATATGTTGTTGAGTGGAAAAGGAAAGAACCACAGAATGATACAGTTATAACACAGGTTGGAATATATTTATTTAAACATAAAGGCTGTTTATCTTGCATTTTATGTGGGTTCATTGATATGTTTAAAACACCCATAAAAACAGTAACAGTGGTGGTTTCTTTTCTTTTCTTTCCTCCCTCCCCTCTCCCCCAGTGAAGAAAGATTGGTTATTTTCTCGAAAGTCCAGTGATAGCTTCTGAGAGGTGGCAGAGTAGACGAGGGTTTGGGGCCACAAATGAACATTCATAATGTCCTAATTTCCATGAGCATCTCTATAAACAATGTCTGTGTGTGCATTACTTACGTGATTCATTTTCACGTAAAGTATTTAACAACCACTGACACATCCGTGCCTATGGAAGGCGCTGTGGCCAGTGCTCTGCATAGCAAGTCAAGCAGGCACAGAGGCAGCTCTGGCTTCAGGGAGCTCCCAGGCTGGGGCAGAGAACATGCCATCACCAGGAAGAACGAAGTCCTGAAGGGGAGTCGACAATGCATGGGATTCATGGTGAGGGAGGAGGCTGTTCACAGTGTTTCAGGAACCAAGCAATGTGATCACAAGGAGAACAGAGCTGGGCATGGGCTGGGCACACTCTGGGTCCTGGGGGGCTGTTAGGAGGACAGGGAAGATTGGGGCACACTGTGAAAAACCGCGATTCTGGGACTCCAGTCCCAGGCAGCCAGGAGTCCTGTGAGGTCTGTGAGCATGTGGGAACTGGCCGCCTCTTTACAGAGGCGTGGGGGGGGCGGGTTGGCTGGGTCTGGAATTGAGGGACAAGTAGGAGGTGACTGACTGCCGCTGTGGGAGACGGTTGGGGTTGGGGGCTGATTGAGGGCAGGGATGGTGTCCATGGAGGAGGTAGATGACCCAGAGAGACTCATTGGATTGGGATGGGAAGTGAGCAGAGGGAGTGAGAAACCAAGATTTTGAGGCCCCGCTGCTCCACAATAATTCACAGAAATGTCAGGAGTCAGAAGGAGAGCAGGGAGGGACAGCCCCTTCTTGGACCCACAGAGAGGAAGGAGCTCCGCGGCCCATCCGCAGTGCAGGAGCTGCCATCCTTTCTTTTCCCTTCAGAGCTCAGCTATACTCAGGAGGCAGGTCCAGGCCCTGAGGACGGACTGGCCAAGGGCGGGCAGGCACGTAATCCTGGCTTCCAGCCACCAGACTCACAGGCTTCCGGGAAAGGCTGACGGGGAGGCTCTGTTCCTTTGAGTCTGAGAATCTGTGGCTGGGGAAGCCTAAATTAATTAAGCGATGCTGCGGCCCCCGAGGCGCTCCGAGGAAGCGCACAGGGTGGGTGACAGGGGAGGCCAGCCAGCTGCACGCCCTCCCCCCAGCACTGGAATCCAGAGAGGCTCATGAGCTTTGTTGGAACTAAGCCTGCACTTAAGTGCTTCCAGGGAAACAAAGAAATAATAAATCAGGAGCAGGTGCCCCGCCCACATGCTGCCGCCACCATCAACCTGCTTCTCGACAGAAACATAGTCATTTTGTGTCTCAGGGACCAGATGTCTCAGTGAAGCAACAATTGACAAGGCCCTGGAATCGACTTGGCCCATGACCTTCTCAGGACCAGCTGATGCCTTCCTCCAAAGTAGCACCCCTCACACACAACCCCCCAAGGGCCTTCTGCTCTCCAGAACTGTGAGACTATACAGCTCTGTTGTTTTAAGCCATCCACTGTATGGTCTTGGTTACAGCAGCCACAGAAAATTAATATACTACCTCACATTCCTAACCTTAGCAGCACAAAGCAGTAGAAAAAGCTGACAATTATAGTTTGGTTCTTCCTTTTAGTGAGAAGAAGAATGCATGTCCTCAAAAACTGTAAAATAAGGTAATTTCAGTGGCTTCCATTTTATAATAAGGAAACTGAGGCTCAGAGGACTTCTCCAAGTCAAGTACGTAGTTAGAAAGAGGTAAAGGCTGGACTTGAACTTGGATTTTTTGACCCTCCGCCCCCCCCCCCCCCCCCCCAGACCCCCCCCCCCACACACACACACACAAACCAGACCTCGCCCCGGCACAGATGCAGGAAGGTGATCCTTCCATCCCCTCCCCACGCTCCCATATCCCAGGAACCCCGAGTCCTCCGCTAGTCCACTCCACAGGCACCGTCCAGCGTGGAAAGGACTTTGCCCCAGCAGACTGAAGCCACAACTATGTCCAGCGGATAAAGTGAAAAGCAGTCACCCAGAAATCACCAAGGTGCCTACCCCTACAAGAGCATAATTGAGCCTCGTAAAGTGCCAGGCATCGAGCTAGACGCTCTCAGTAAGTCATCGCGTGTTCCTCAGCCATCCTGGAGCAGGGCGGCATGGTGGCTGAGCGTGAATGCTGGGCTAGGCAGCCTGCATTGGAATCCTGTCTCCACCACTCTTGAGCAATCTGGGCACGGCTAAATTATCCTGCCTGCAAAAAGATAAAATGAAGGTTGGTAAGATGATTAAATGAGTTAATGTTTGTAAAATATTTACAACTGTGCCTGGCACATTGTAAACACTTCTATGTGTCTAATAAATAAAGTCCTTCCTTTATTCATTTGATTTACTTTGCATACCAGATAGGCTCTTTGCAGCAACAGTCCCTAAATCTGGCTGAGAAAGGAGAGGAAAAAATGCTTCCATTTTCCCCAACAGGATGGGAAGGGAAGGTCTCTTATGCCTGCAAGTTATGCTCAGAAAAAGGAGTCTCCAGAAAGGAACTCACCAAGAGTTCTGTTGGAGAGGAAGCCACAGGCACAGGAAAACCTAGCGGCAGGGCCCTTGTGGGAGGCTGGTTGGCAAGTGGAGTCAGGGCCAGCACCCTGGACAACGCCCCAGAGGCCAGGGCAGGAAGGGGCGTTCCCCATGTCCTGCCAAGGCTCAGGCCCCATCCTTTTGCTGAAACAGAGGGTCCTCCCCCCTCCAACTCCCCTCCCCTGCAACTCCTGCACCCTAGCTCTTGGGGCTGCTGAAGGATGGGGGTGGGAAGCTGTCTTCTGATCTTGAAGTTGGAGGGTAAAGGAGTTTAGTGTCCCTGGGGCCTCAGGGAGCCAGGCAGGACCTGCTTCCTCCCACGATCTTCATCTGGCCTCTCCCCTACCCTTCCAGGCTGCTACCTTGCAGATGGAGGAGCAGAAGCACAAGGAGGTACAGGGTATAGGGAGGCCGTGTGAGGACCACGAGGCGAGTCACGCAGCCTGAGTTCAAATCCAGGCTCTACTGCTGGGACCGTGGGCCAGTGAGCAGCTTCTCTGTGCCCAGTTTCCCATCAGTAAGGCAGGAGGGCTGGCACCGGGACGGAGTGAGGATTAAATAAACAGCACACAAAACACCCCTGGCCCAGAGTGTGTCATAACTGCATCTGCTTCCTGCCACTAGGGAATGGAGGACTGGAGAGTTAGGAGAAGCCCGGAGACAGCGTGGCTCCATGCTCAAGGACAGCCTGAGTTATGTGGGCCAGAGGGCTGGGAGAAGGGTCTGTGCCTTGAAGACCTGGGAAAGTTTCTCTTCTCTAAGATTCCACTAAATTCTAAATTCTTCAGTCACTAGACAGATCACG
This sequence comes from Myotis brandtii, assembly GCF_000412655.1. Taxonomy (NCBI): domain Eukaryota; kingdom Metazoa; phylum Chordata; class Mammalia; order Chiroptera; family Vespertilionidae; genus Myotis; species Myotis brandtii. The sequence goes on from NW_005353340.1 coordinate 855,997, forward strand.
TCTGCTTTAATCCCCCCCCTTCTAATCAGACAGGGCAAACAGTATATGCATAAGTCACTACTGGTCTGCAGGCTGCCTCTTTCAGAGCCTCATAATGCGAGTGTCAGAGAGGCCTGAGGTTTCAAACTAAATGACTCGACAGCTAGACAGGTGACATACGTGTGCAAAGCTAGTTAGAGGGAGCCTGCCATGAGCCAGAGAGTGTGTGTGTACCGACTAATGGCCCTCAAATACAATCTACACTAATAAAAGAGAAACATGTTAATTAGCGTACAACCGCTACCCTTCCCATTGGCTAATCAGCATATCCTTATGCAAATTAACTGTAAGCCAAGATGGCGGCTGGCAGCCAAGCACTGAAGCGAACAGGGAGGCTTGCTTGCTCCAGTGACGGTGAACTCCAACGTTCCCCGCCTGCCGCTGCCGGCCTCTCAGCTGCAACTCTAAGCAACTATGTACTATGTTGCAAATAAGAAGCTAAACAAAACCCCAGAAACTGGCTTTCATTCAGCCGGGCTTCAGCCAGCCGGACCGCAACATTGTATTGATGTTTTCAGCAGCGAGGCCTCAGAGCTAAAGCTGGCCCAGAATAAAAA
>NW_005353340.1:857195-858294 GCF_000412655.1 Myotis brandtii
TGACAGGGGGCAGCGCCCAACCCCCTGATTGGCCCTGCTCTGTGCGTGACAGGGGGTGGCGCCGCAACCTCCCCATCGACCCTGCCTTGAGTGTGACAGGGGGCGGTGCCCCAACCCCCCAATCGGCCCTACCCTGAGCGTGACTGAGGGTGGCATCGCAACCTCCCGATCCGCCCTGCTCTGTGCATGACGGGCGGTGATCACGCAGAGCCAGGCCTCTCCCTCCCTCGACAGGGAGCAGCTCCACAGCTCCGAGCAGGCGAGCAGGTGCTGGCAGCTCCTTCCCTGGAAGAATGTCTCTTTCCCCGGGGCCTGGGTGAGTGGAGAGATGAGACAATAGGCTGCTCCTCTCACCTGATGCTCTGTCTCCATCACCTCATCCCACAGCCATCTCAGGGGCAGAGCCAACTTTCCGATGCCCCCCAGCCCTCCACCAGCCAGGACAGAGCCTGGAGCCACAAAGCTCACCCACCGGAGGGTCTAGCCAGGAAGCCAGGCTGCCCCTGTACCCTTTCTCTGCTCTTTGCAGACCTACACTGTGAAATGAAGACAAAACACCACATTTTACAGATGATAATAGTAACAATAGCAAGCACTTCCATTGCTCTTACGAGATCAGACACCCGTCAGTGGCACTATTACCCCATATTACAGATGGAGAAACAAACACAGAGAGGGAAGTAACTGTCCAGCACCCTGACTAGCAAGTGAGCGGAAAGCCGCCTCGGCCGCCTGGCTGTGAAGCCGTCTCAGGGCATCGGGTGCTTCCCTGGGTGGGCAGCGCGCAGGGGAAGAAGCAAGACCTAAGGCTAGTTTGCTTTTGAGGTGAGGACAGGAAGATGCTCTCGGACTCTGGAAGGGAGAGACGAACTGGGATCTCAACCGCGCAAGTCTCCCAACCTCCGCCGCCTCGGAGCCCCTCTCCTGCCAGCCCGCAGACCGGAACGCGGACTCGAGGTGCCACCCAGGGTCCACGCTCTTATGAGGACCCACTGGATCCAGCGCACAGCCAGGGCGTCTCAGTGGGTGCGGCCCTTTTGGGAGGTAAGGGAGCAAAGTGGCTGTGTCCAGCCCAGGAGGCGGGGGGAGGGGTGTGGGG
>NW_005353340.1:859778-860326 GCF_000412655.1 Myotis brandtii
GGCAGCCCCGGCAGCGCCGCCTCTTGCTGGTCATCGTGTGCGTGGCGCTTTTCCTGGACAACATGCTGTACATGGTCATCGTGCCCATCGTGCCAGACTACATCGCCCACATGCGCGGGGGCAGCGAGAACCCCACCCCGACCCCGGAGGTGTGGGTGCCCACCCTGCCGCCGCCCCCTCCAGCCACTGCCAGTGCCGGCTCCACGGCCAACAGCTCAGGGTCCCCGACGGCTGCGCAGCCCGCCGGGTCTGCCCTGAGGCCCCGCTACCCCACGGAGAGCGAGGATGTGAAGATCGGGGTGCTGTTCGCCTCCAAGGCCATCCTGCAGCTTCTGGTGAACCCGCTAAGCGGGCCCTTCATCGACCGCATGAGCTACGACGTGCCGCTGCTCATTGGCCTGGGCGTCATGTTCGCCTCCACCGTCCTGTTCGCCTTCGCCGAGGACTACGCCACGCTTTTCACCGCGCGCAGCCTGCAGGGCCTGGGCTCCGCCTTCGCCGACACGTCCGGCATCGCCATGATCGCGGACAAGTACCCCGAGGAGCCG
>NW_005353340.1:861376-862835 GCF_000412655.1 Myotis brandtii
CTGCGAGCGCACCGGCCAGCGCAGCCTCAGGGCCCTCCCCTCCAGCGAGTTCCCCGGCGCAGGTCCCCGTCTTGACTTCCTCGGCCGCGATCCCTCTCCATGGCCTTTTGTGTGTCCCCCTCCCGCTCATACAGTGGAGTGTGGAGCACTGCGGCATGTGAAGCGATGCGCTTCTTGCACAGAAGAGGCGTGCGGGCCTCTACCTCCGGGCCGCCCTGTGTAGGGCTGTGTGTCTGTCTGTCCTCCCTTCCGCTCCTTGGCCCGCTGCACAGCGGTGCCTCCCGCCCAGATCAATAAACCAGATGTGTCCCACACTGAGTCTCTTCACTGACGGGGTGGGCGGCCAGGCACAGGGCCCGAGGGGAGGGTGACTGTGGTCCGGCCCCAACCCAAGTCTCAGCGGGGAACACGCGGAAGCCCGTGTGGCTCTTTCACTACCTAGACAGGGAGATACAGACGGAAGAAGCACCCCAACAAGGGCTCTCACCCACGACCCCCATTCATGTCCCCTCAGCCTGTGACAGCTCCGCCTTCCTAGGTCCAGCTCAGCGCCCAGGGTGCCAACCCGGGAAGCCCTAGGACCCGCTCCCGCCCCGCATAGGCCCCGCCCCTCTAGGACACGCCCGGCGTCAGACACCTGCCTCGGAGGCACTAGGGAGGGGCTTCCCTTTGAGCTGGGCATCCTACCTGGTCTAGGTTCTCCAGAAACGGAGTAGGGCGGAGCTGTTCCGGGCAGAAGTCCCATGTCTGGAAACTCCCATGTTAGAGAGCCAGGCTCTATCCTAAGAGGAGTGGGACTTGCTGTGTCCTTGCCATGCGGGTCCGAGTGGGACCAGAGAGGGTGCCAGTGCGGGATCTGATGCTAACCCCCACCCCTCCCCACCCCTTCCTGAGTGGAAACTGCCGTCCAGGGTTGCCAAAGAGGTCCCCAGGAGCCCCAGGCATGCGTCTGTGTGCCACTCCCAGTCCTAGAGCCCGCGGCCTGCTTAAGGCGGCAGAGTGACCCCGGGGTCCAGCACCTGTGGTCAGACACGGCCTGTGGGAACCTGCAGGGCTGTGTGTGCAGGGCTGTGTGTGCAGGGCTTTTCCTAATGGCCTGGCTGGGTGTCGTCTGGGCAGGGTCTGTCTTTGTGGGTCAGTCTCTGAGGACCTACCTGGAGGCGGGGAGGAGCGCTTTGCCTGGAGGAGTGTTTGCCTCTGGCTGCCTGTCTCTCGCATCCCCAGGTCGGTATCTCCCCCACCCCAACAGTGGCAGCAGGGAGGGGGACCTGCAGTGATGAACAAACAGGCCGCTACTATTATTTTATTTTTTATTTATTTTTTATTTTTTGCTACTATTATTTTAAAAGGAGTTGTATGTGGTAGGGCTTGAGCCTGGCCTAGACCGTGGGGAGGACGCAGATTTCTCCAGACTCACCCTCCCCAGAGCTTTGCAGACGCAGTGGCGGCTAGGATAATG
>NW_005353340.1:863357-888516 GCF_000412655.1 Myotis brandtii
GGGAGGTTCCGTCCAGAGGCCACGACAGGACCTCACGCCTGGGACCCTCGAGTCCCGCAGGTCCCGAACGGCAGCGGCCGTCGTGGGCTCGCCCGGAGACTGAGGGGTTCCTCCCGAGTGGGGCAGGGGACGGGGAGCAGGACGATGAGAAGTAGGGGGCAAGGGCTTGGAGAGGCTTGGCCATCGGAGCTTCGGGCTCCACAGGCATGTTCTCGCTTCTCCTGGACTCCAGCTGCTGCGTGCCAAGGGCTGCCCTTTCGGTGCCAGTAGGAGGGTCTGCAGGTCTCAGCCTGCCACCCTGAAGGCCCCTCTGGCGCTCGCCTCTCTCCCATCCTAGAAGAGGCAGGAGGTGGGGAAAGGGCGACGGTAGCTAGCGGGAGCCCTGTGGGGGCTGGGGGAGGGGGGAGTCGCTGGAGCGCAGGTGCCGGCAGAGCTGGGGTGGGGTCCCTAGGGCAGAGCCGAGATCTCTGAGGGAAGCCTTTGGAAGCCAGGAGGGCACCAGACAGACACCTATGCCCTCTAGATGCCGGCCCAAGCCCAGGAGGAAGGGCAGCAGGCTCAGGGCAGGGACCTCCCCGCGGGCTCCCAGGGAACCACACTGCTGTGACCCGTGAGCCTCTCTGACCAGGGTCTCTGAGGTGTGGCTAGTACCTTCCAGCTCCGGCGCTGGCCTGGGGCCAGGGCAAGAGGAAGCATGGGTTCCACTGGCTCTAGAGCCTTTACCAACCCGACCTTCCCCTGTTGCCCCCTCAGAACCTTGCTGTGCTGGGGGTGGACCCTCGCCTGGATACTGCTGCTTCCTGGGTAGGCAGGGCCGCCCCTAAGCTGCATGGGCTGGTGGGTGGGTGACCACCTAGCCCGGAGCAGGCTGCTGCAGTGCTCTGAGGACTCTACATTCTCTGCCTGGAACTTCCAGGCGTCCCGGGCTCCTCCATCCTGTACCGGAGTCATCCATCTTCCTGGATGCTCTGTCCTCGGGTCAACTGTGCCCATGCCCAGCCCCCACCTGGACTGAGTAGAAAGCATGGGGGTCTCTACAGGCTTACCTTAGCGCAGTGGTTCTCAACTTTCCTAATGCCGCGACCCTTTAATACAGTTCCTCATGTTGTGGTGACCCCCAATTTCATTGTTACAAATTGAACACAATTAAAGCATAGTGATTAATCACAAAAACAATATGTAATTATATATGTGTTTTCCAATGGTCTTAGGCGACCCCTGTGAAAGGGTCGTTCGACCCCCAGAGGTTGAGAACCGCTGGCTTAGAGGGATCTCTGAGGGTAGAGGTTGGGTCCTACTAGCCTTAAAACCTGGCCTTTGCTCCGCCTTGGTCTGGCTCCCTCCTGCTGCCCCTTCAAAACTAATCTCCAGACTATTAGGTGGCCCCCAGGGGACGGGGCTGCCCAGCTTCCCTGGACCACCCTTAGAGCTCCTATGCCACCTACACTGGGAACCTACTGGCACAGCCCACCCCACGGCGCCAGGGCTTTGCATTCACTGAGGTGTGCACTCGTGCACACGGGCGTTGATTTCACTCAGCTCCCCAACATGCATCCTACTCATGCACCTGCTAGGTCCCAGAGATGAAGCATTGAGCATGCCGCCCTGGAAAAACTCGAAGTCTAGTGAGAAAGAGAGATTGTAATCTGCAAAGCACACAGCTATTGGGCCCCACGCAAGAATAAAGCAAGCGCTCTGCCAATACCCCTTGTGGATCAGGAGTGGGCAAGCCCAGCCCTGCTCCCTCCCACACTGCCCTGGGGGAATCAGTTGGGCCTGGTGACAGCAGTCTGATGGAGGAGGTAGCAGCTGGAGGCTCACTTCACGCCCCGCCCTCTCTTATTTGGGGGCTCAGAGAGGACACTGTGCAGGGCGGTTGGTCTGGAGCTGAGGAGATTGGGGCCAGGCCAACAATGAGACCTGTGCACGCTACTGTCCAGCTCTGGCTCCTCACAGGTGCAGGTGGGTGTCAGGCTGCGGGAGGGGAAAGGCCATGGCAGGTCTATGTGGCTGCTGTGTGGATGCCTCTCTGCTCCAACAGATCTGCACCTCTGTTTCCTCAGCCAGAAGTCACGAAGATGCCCATCCTGGAGAAAGCGCCCCAGAAGATGGCAGCAAAAACTTCTCTCAGCAGTGAGGAGACTGTGAGTAACTTTTGGAGCTCTCTCTGTTATCACTACTCTCCCCACTCACATGCCCTTGGCTTCCAGAATAGTCCTGAATGGGATTTGCCCTCAGCACTTGCCTGACCCCAGCCCGCCCCTCTCCTGGGCAGGAGGCCCAGCTGCATCCCTGCCTGAGTCTGGAGGGCTTGGCGGCTCTAGGAACAGCTTCAAGATGCCACAACCTTTTGCAGTGGGGGTTCAGGATCTGAAGAAGGGGCTACTGGAGGGCTTGGCGGCTCTAGGAACAGCTTCAAGGTGCCACAACCTTTTGCAGCGGGGGTTCAGGATCTGAAGAAGGGGCTGGCACACAAATGAAAACACTGGACAAGAAATATGCATTTAGAAGGCATGGGGGCCCAGGGGGAGACTGTCCCCCTTGGAGAGGCACACTGAAACCTGGCCTTACTCAGTTTTAGATACACATCTTACCCTCAGTAAAGCACGGCAAACGGGTAGCAGATAGACCGTCTCTAAGATCAATAAAGATCAGTAAAGATCAGTAAGGTTCAGTAAACATTTACTTTGAGGCTATTAGGTCAGGAAATTGCTTCGAGTCACCACTATCTCAACAGAACAATGGTGCTTGGCATTAGTCCTGCTGACAACCAAGGTCCATCGGCCTTCCGAGTGCCTTGATGCACTCTCATGATAGTATGGGCAGTGGTGGCTTCCCGCATCAACGGAAATGCCGATAGGCACACTCCCTACCCCACAGTGCAGGGAGAGCCCTTGACCTGGGCCAGATACTTTTATCTCCCAGGACTTTCCCCACCCCAAGTTCCACTTCCAATGGCTCTGAGCCCAGGGGAGTTGCCTTAAGTAAGCCGTGCCACATCCCAGCCCTGGCTATTGTCACTAGTTCAGCCCTGGAGCTGTAGGCACCATCTTCCCCACTGACTTGAGATAAGACACCCTCCCTGGGAAGGCTTCCTCCCTCCCATCCCACTGACCTCCAGAGTGATAGAGCACATCTGATCCCCACAGTGTCACATGTGTGTCCCTCTACCACACTTGTCTTCTTGACATCTCCTTGACAACCACACCCCTCTCCACCTTCCCGCCCACCCCCACCCCCCTTGCTTCATTTGAAACCCTGATCAGAACCTCCTGGCTTCTCCCTGTGAAGTGGCTCACCACATCGTCCTGTTTGCTACTGCCGACACCTCTTTTGCTGCTTCTGCTCCATGGCATGTCCCTCCCGTTGGACTGTGGCTGCCTTGTCTCTCACTGAGCCTGAGTCCAGCCCAGGGCCTGGCCCACATGAACTGCCCAGGAAACTTGCATTGACCTGAGACCCCAGGGTCCAAAGACCCTCATTAGTGCTAGTCCCTGCCTCTGTTCCCACTGTGGGCCAGAAGCCCATGAGCTTCTAGAAGGAGCCGCAAGGGGCTGAGACATCCAAGCAGAGATTTCCTGCCCAGCTCCTTTTTACACATCACCAATTCCCCCTTTACCCAGGCTGTCCCAGGGCACTGACATGGCTCAGGGAAGGGAGGCCTATTTTTAGCATGGGCTAGGGTCAGACATGCTGGCATCTTGGCGAGGCCACCATATAGGCTGGGCTTTCTGTGGGTACTTACCCACTCACCCACCGCACAGATCCACGGCCCCAATAGAAGGAAGAGGGAACCAGAGCAGCTGGGGGCGGGGGAGGCCTGCACCTGTCTCTCTGGAGTGGACTAGAGAACCTGTCCTCACGAGGTCCCCGAGTAGCAACAGCACAGAGCACCCGCAGCCTCCTTCCTCCCCCTAGGCCAGTGAGCTCTAGGCACAGGGCCAGGCAGGTGGAGGATCCCCATTCATTCCTCAGCGCATGCTCAGTCCCATCTGCCCGGGCAGCCGTGGGGACTCCGGCCTGTGCAGCAGGAAGAGCAGAGTGGAGGAAAGCTTTCAACAGGCCCCTTCACTCCACCGCCTGCCTGGGGCAGAAGGTCACCGCTCCCCCACCCTAGAGAGGAGAAACCCCTGAAAGAAGGCAGCCAACTTTGTAAAATTTAAGTGATAATATGAAAATTCCTGGTTTCCAGTTGTGACCAGCTAAGTGAGGAAGGAAGAGGGCAGAAAAGAGAGCAAGGCAGCCAGAAGAGAACAGCTGAGGAAGGAGTAGAATGAATATGGGATGAAGACTGCCTTCAGGTCTCAGCTCTGCCACCAAATTGCTGGATGACCTGGGACTATCCACTCCCTGGGCCCGAGTTTCCTCCTCTGACTGCGAGGCTAAGCCATGACATGTGAGGTCCCTGGTGAGCACAGCTGGTAAACTGGGAAGCATGGGGCCCATACTCCCTCCACACTTTGGGGGCCCCCAGAGATTATGACATTCCTCTTGGGAATTCCTCTGGAAGGACAAGGACAGTAACATTGCAACATTTAATGATGTGCCTATTTAATGAAATGCTTCTCTCATTTCATTCTCTGCGGGCCACTCTCAGGTAGGAATTGTCATTTATGTCCTATGGATGAGGAAGCTGAGACTGAGAAAGATTAGGAGAGGAAGGACTTCCACCTCACCCCACTCCCGTACCCACAGGGAGCAGAACCCCCTCTCTGGGTTTCATAACTGCAAGGGATTTAACAAGGAGCCCAGGGCATGAGTCACCTTCCCAGGACACATCTTGCAGAATTCTGGTCATTAGGACAAGCAATGAACGATGTCTCCCACCCTCTTCCACCTGTCCACAGCTCTCCATTAGAGTCAATTGGATTCTAGAGCCCCAGCTGGGAACAGTTCCTAAATTAAGAATGACCAGCAATCACTATCAATTACAGGGCTATTTCATTAGACCCATTCACTAGAGTTGATGGGTCTTTCACATCAATGATCTCTTATCCTATAAGAGACAGAGGTTATTAACACCATCTGACAGGGAAGGAAACTGAGGCACCGAGATAGGGGTCACTTGCTTAAGATCAAACAGCTAGTCAGCAGCGGGGTCAGGGATGAATCCAGGTCTGTCTGGGATCACATCAAGGTCTTTTCCTCTGCACTTTATTCCTTTGGGGTCAGGGCTGGGGTATGGGAGAGAGCAAACAGGAACCTCCCAAGGTCACAATTCTGCTGAGCTGAGCCCTGGAAACAGACGAGTCTCAGGATAGGGAGCAAGGATGGTAGCAGATGGAGACAGACACTAGGCATCAACTTGGACAGGCCTGGGCCACACATGACAGGCACAGCAAGTACCTGTGACCCTTTTCCAGGAGCTGCCCAAACTCCCAGTGCCCCCCCTGCAGCAGACCCTGGCCACTTACCTGCGGTGCATGCAGCACCTGGTGCCCAGGGAGCAGTTCCGGAGGAGTCAGGCCATTGTGCAGCAGTTTGGGGCCCCTGGTGGCCTGGGTGAGACCCTGCAGCAGAAGCTCCTGGAACGGCAGGAGAAGACTGCCAACTGGGTAAGCGTGGCTGGGAGAGGGCTGACTGGGGGGAGGGGGAGCCGGCAAGGGACCCATGGGGCAGGAGGCAGACTTGGAGACAGAGGGATTTGGGTGAGAGACAGGTAGGTGACAAAGACAGGGCAGATGGGGCACAAGGATGGGGGAGAGACGAGGAGAGCAAGGGGCAAGAGTGAGGAACAGACAAAATGTGGAATGTGAAGTAGGTATGACTGGGAGATGGGGGAAAGGGATGGGGGGCAGATGGGGACAAGTTTGAGCAACAATGGGTGACAGGGAAGGGGCAGCAGAAGATATTGATGAGGTCAGGGAAGCTGAGAGGGTGAAAGGCAAGAATGGGCCCTCATAAGGAGGGCAGGGGACATGGACGAAGCACCAGACACCAGGACGGGAACCTGGGATGGGAGAGGAGAGAGTACAGGGCAAGGCTGAAGGGCAGGCTCGTGGGCTGCGAAACATGGCCCTAGCACATAACAGTGCAGCGTCTGTTTGTGGAATGAATGAATGAATGAATGAATGAAATGCATGATCCAGTGAAGTGTCCCGACTGGCCCGCAGGGCTGCCAGGATGGGATCAGTGCGCTCCACAGGCAAGGTGCCCTTTCTGGGAGGGGGTGTATGTGGCCCTTGTGGGTAATGGCTCCCCTTCCCTGCTCCCCCTGCAGGTGTCTGAGTACTGGCTGAATGACATGTATCTCAATAACCGCCTAGCCCTGCCTGTCAACTCCAGCCCAGCGGTGATCTTTTCCCGGCAGCACTTCCAAGACACCAATGACCAGCTCAGGTGAGGCCACCGGCTCCCGGCTCACAGCTGGGGAGCGGCCGGAGGAAGGGTCCTGGCCCGGGCACCAGGAAGGAAAGGCTGAAGCTCGTGTCCTGGTGGAGCTTTCTGAGGCCACGTGGCGCTGAGACAGGGGCCGTCCAGGCCATGAGGTCAGCAAGGAGGTTAGGTGAGGCTGCACCTGAGGAACAAACACAAGGCCTGCCTCTGATGCATTTGTAGGGGGCTGGGGGGGGGGACTAATGATGTTAGGTGAGGCTGCACCTGAGGAACAAACACAAGGTCTGCCTCCGATGCATTTGTAGGGGGCGGGGGGGGGGGGACTAATGGAGGGCATGGGCGCCCAGGTGTCCTCATAGCAGTCTTGACCTGGCTGAGGCCTGGGAGAAGGTGGGTCCCCTCTGATCCTGCCAGTACTTGAGGCCGGGACTTGTCTGTGGGACACACTGCCCCGGGTGATCTGAGAGGCCCCTGCAGCCCCCAGCTCCGAACAGAGGCTCCGAGGGGTTGGCAAAGGTTTCTTCCTGCCAGCCGCCTTCGCCAGAGCCTGTGCCATCTGTTGCAATCTCACAGCTCACTGAGCCACTGCAATGGCCTCTGGGCCCGCTGATGACGGTGGAGGGACCATTCACGCAAGGGTGGGGCAGGAACGAAGGATCTCCCTGAAGAAGTCACTGAGCTCCAAATCCCGTCTCTGGTTTTAAGACCTGAATGGGACACAGTGTGGGACAGTTCAGGGGGAGGACAAGAACAGAAGGCAGGGCCCGTCGCCTAGAGGCGGGGCTCAGCTATGGTTGGGAGACCCCCCAGCCGGTCCTTCCTCACCAAGACCAGTCCAAAGGTCTGGGAGCACTTTCCCCCTCCCCTGCAGCCAGGGCCTCCCCTTGGCCAAAGGAAGCGAGTGGATGGATGAACAACTTCTGGGAACAGTTCTCAAAATTGCACCAGAGTGGGCATTTTCCTCCGGATGCAGTAAGCCGGGCTCAACATCCAGGAACAGTAACGGTGACACCACTCCGTGGCATGGTTCTCTGGTGTGTTTTCCTTCAGCACCCACTTTCCTTTTCATTAGCACTTAGGGGACCAAATTACTGACTTTTCCCAGGAGACTGAATTGCCCAAAACCCAGGGTGCTGGCCCAGTCCAGCCCAGCAGGAGCCTTTCCTGGGAAGAACCGCTGCTCTTCCAGCCCTTTCCTGCGGCTCTGTGGCCTCTCCTGGCTTCCTCTCCTCCTCCTTTGCCTCCTCATTCATATTCTAGTTCCCTCTCCTCCCCGAAGTTCTTTCCAGGGCACCATTTTTAATCCAAAGCTTGCCAAGTACTGACAGCATAGAGGTGGGTAGGGGGCAGCAGGTAGCTCATCTTATTAGGGCACCACTCAGACCTGACATCTGATGGGTGGTCATTGAGTTTGGGAGAGATAGAGGGAGGGGGAAAGGAAGGGATGGAGGTGGGGAGAGAGAAAGAAAGAAAGAAAGAAAGAAAGAAAGAAAGAAAGAAAGAAAGAAAGAAAGAAAGAAAGAAAGAAAGGAAAAGAAAAGAAAAGAAAAGAAAAGAAAAGAAAAGAAAAGAGAAAAGAAGAGAAAAGAAAAGAGAAGGAAGGAAGGAAGGAAGGAAGGAAGGAAGGAAGGAAGGAAGGAAGGAAGGAAGGAAGGAAGGAAGGAAGGAAGGAAGGAAGGAAGGAAGGAAGGAAGGAAGGAAGGAAGGAAGGAAGGAAGGAAGGAAGGAAGGAAGGAAGGAAGGAAGGAAGGAAGGAAGGAAGGAAGGAAGGAAGGAAGGAAGGAAGGAAGGAAGGAAGGAAGGAAGGAAGGAAGGAAGGAAGGAAGGAAGGAAGGAAGGAAGGAAGGAAGGAAGGAAGGAAGGAAGGAAGGAAGGAAGGAAGGAAGGAAGGAAGGAAGGAAGGAAGGAAGGAAGGAAGGAAGGAAGGAAGGAAGGAAGGAAGGAAGGAAGGAAGGAAGGAAGGAAGGAAGGAAGGAAGGAAGGAAGGAAGGAAGGAAGGAAGGAAGGAAGGAAGGAAGGAAGGAAGGAAGGAAGGAAGGAAGGAAGGAAGGAAGGAAGGAAGGAAGGAAGGAAGGAAGGAAGGAAGGAAGGAAGGAAGGAAGGAAGGAAGGAAGGAAGGAAGGAAGGAAGGAAGGAAGGAAGGAAGGAAGGAAGGAAGGAAGGAAGGAAGGAAGGAAGGAAGGAAGGAAGGAAGGAAGGAAGGAAGGAAGGAAGGAAGGAAGGAAGGAAGGAAGGAAGGAAGGAAGGAAGGAAGGAAGGAAGGAAGGAAGGAAGGAAGGAAGGAAGGAAGGAAGGAAGGAAGGAAGGAAGGAAGGAAGGAAGGAAGGAAGGAAGGAAGGAAGGAAGGAAGGAAGGAAGGAAGGAAGGAAGGAAGGAAGGAAGGAAGGAAGGAAGGAAGGAAGGAAGGAAGGAAGGAAGGAAGGAAGGAAGGAAGGAAGGAAGGAAGGAAGGAAGGAAGGAAGGAAGGAAGGAAGGAAGGAAGGAAGGAAGGAAGGAAGGAAAGAGGGGGAGGTTGGAGACAGAGAGGGAGCCTGGGCCCCGGAGAGGAGAGGATAAGGCCTCATCTCTCTCTGCAGGTTTGCCGCCAACCTCATCTCGGGAGTGCTCAGCTACAAGACCATGCTGGACAGGTAGGACTGGGCCCAGCCTGCGAAAGGCAGAGCCTTTGGTTCCCCTCTCTCCCGGCCACAATAGACAAGGAGCTCTGGAGGGCAGTGACCCTGACATTGTTCAGCTCTGTGTTCCTGGCTCCTGTCAGAGGAGGTGGGACCACACCCACCCCAGCATCAGGATGACCTTTACCCCAGCTGGCCCAACCACCAATAGTTCCTTTTCCTGGTGTAAGCACTATCCTACCTGGATCCCTTTAAAATGCCCCTTCCTCCATGCCTTATGTGTACACGCGAGCATGTGCACCAGGAATCTAGGGCACACACGAGAAGTGGAGAAGAGAGAGTTGTAGGAGCAAGGCAGGTGAGTCAGCCTTGCCACCTGCTACTCGAGGGGCAGGTTCTCCTCAGTCCAAGCCTGTTTACTTGGCTTCAACCCCACTTTCCTTTCGGCCTCAATCTCTGGTGTGTGTAAATATTATGAAATGTTTGTAAAACACTACAAAAATTAATTAGTAAAAAGTGGTACAAAGTATGAGATCACTTTTTGTTAATTCGTGTCTTAATTTTATTTTTTAATTACAGTTTACATTCAATATTATTTTGTATTAGTTTCAAGTGTAAAGATGAGTGTTTAGACAATCATATACTTTACAAAGTGTTCCTCCTGATATTTCCAGTAGCCAACTGGTACCATATATAGTTATTACAATATTACATCCCCATGACTATTTTGAACTACCAATCTGTACTTCTCTATCCCTTCACCCTTTTCACCTATTTCCCCAACGCTCCCCTCTCATTTGACAACTATCAGTCTACTGTCTGCATCTATGAGTATGTTTCTGTTTTGTTTATTCATTTCTGTTGTTCTTTAGATTCCACATATAACTGAAATAATATACTTATTATTTAATATACTTAATAAAATTTGTTTTTCTCTGATTGACTTATTTCACTTAGCATAATACTCTCTAGGTCCAACCATGCTGTAGCAAATGGTAAGATTACATTCTTCTTTATGGTAGAGTAAAATTCCATTGTATATATGTACCAACACTTTTACATCCATTTGTCTATTGATGGGCACTTGGGTTGCTTCCATATCTTGGCAATTATACATATGCTATAATGAACATGGGGGTGCATATATTCATTTGAATTAGTGTTTTGTGTTTCTTCAGATATATTCCCAGAAGTAGAATGATGAGGTCGTAAGGCAGTTACGTTTTTAATTTTTCAAGGAACTTCTGTATTGTTTTTTTTTTTTATAATGGCTGTACCAATTTTAAATCCAACAACAGTGAAAAAAGTTTCCCTTTTCTCCACATTCTCATCAACACTTTTTTTTGTTGATTTAGTGATGATAACCATTCTGACAGGTGTGAAGTGATATCTCACTGTGGTTTTAATGTGCATTTCTCTGATGATTAGTGATGTTAAGCATCTTTTCATATGTCTATAGGCCCTCTGTATGTCCTCTTTAGTGTCTATTTAGGTCCTTCACCCATTTTTAAAATGGATTGTTTGTTTTTTTGGTGTTGAGTTGTATATGCTTTTTATACATATTGGATATTAACCCCTTATCAGATGTATTGTTGGCGAATATGTTCTCCATTCAGTGGGTTGTCTGTTCATTTTGTTGATGGCTTCCTTTGCTGGGCAAAAACTTTTTAGTTTGAGATAGTCCCATTTGTTTATTTTTTATTTTGTTTCCCTTGCCCAAGGAGATATATGTGAAAAAAATATTGCTACAAGAAATACCCAAGATTTTACTGCCTATCTTTTCTTCTAGGATTTTAATGGTTTCGAGTCTTACACTTAAGTCTAATCCATTTTGAGTTTATTCCTGTATATGGTGTAAGAAAGTGGTCTAGTTTCATTTTTTTTGCTTATATCTTGTTCATTTTTTTCAATATTATTTATTGAATAGACTGTCTTTAACCCATTATATATTCTTGCCTCCTTTGTCATGTATTAATTGACCATATGGGCATTGGTTTATTTTTGAGATCTTTATTCTGTTCCATTGATCTAGATGTCTGTTTTTATGCCAATACCATGCTGTTTTGATTACTATGGCATTGTAGTATAGTTTGATATCAGGTAGCATGATTCCTCCAACTTTGTTCTTCTTTCTCAAGATTGCTATGGCTATGTGGGGTCTTTTGTGATTCCATATAAATTTTAGGATTATTTGTTCTAGTTCTGTGAAATACACCATTGCTATTTTAATAGGAATTGTGTTGAATCTATAGATTGCTTTGGGTAGTACGGACATTTTTACAATGTTATTATTTTTTAAATCCATGAGCATGGTATATGTTTGGTTTAATTTTTATTTTCTCTTTAGTGTTTTATAATTTTCCAAGTATAAATTTACCTCCTTGGTTAAATTTATTCCTACATATTTTATTTTATTTTATTTGATATGATTGTAAGTGGGATTGCTTTCTTAGTTTCCTTTTCTGATAGTTCATTTCTGATATATAAAAATGCAACCAACTTTTGAATATTTATTTTGTATCCTGCTTCTTTACTGAATGCATACAATAGTTTTAGTAGTTTTTGGTGGAGTCTTTAGGGTTTTCTATGTACAGTATTATATCATCTGCAAATAATGACAGTTTTACTTCTCTTCCCAATTCAGATGCCTTTTATCTTTATTTTTCTTGTCTGATTTGGCAAGCCCCCAAATTCAGGGGTCCTGGTAGAACACAAGCACACTGGGAAGCCAGGCAGCAAGGCAAACATCTTCCCTCCTTCAGGAGGGTGCGAAGCACATGGTCCGGCAGCACACGCACACTGAGAAGGCGGTCTGCTCAGCTTTTTAATCCTGATGCACCTGACCGGTCCCTCACTCTTGATTGGAGCTCAGGTGCACAGTCATTCACGATTGGCTAATTCAAAGAAAGGGGTGGGCCTTTGCTGTTTCAAGATGGCGACTCCCAGGGTGCTGCAAGTCATGCAGCTGACATGGCGGCTGCCAAGTCCCATGAGCCAAAATGGCGGCTGTCTAAACTGTTCTTTGACAGAAAAGATTACTTGTTTATTCTCACACCTCTATTCCCACTATACTGAGAGTTTTTATCATAAATGGGTGCTGGACTTCATTAAATGTTTTTTTCTGCATCTATTGACATGGTTATATGGTTTATTTTTCATTTTGTTTATGTGGTATATCACATTTATTGATTTGCATATATTGTACCAATCTTGCATCCCTAGAATAAATCCTACTTAATCATGGTATATAAATTTTTAATGTATTGCTGGATCTGGTTTGCTAATATTTTGTTGAGGACTTCAGTATCTATGTTCATTAAGGATATTGGCCTATAATTTTCTTTTTCTTTTTAATCCTCACCTGAGGATATTTTTCCATTGATTTTTAGAGAGAGTGGAAGAGAGAGGGAAAGACAGAGGGAAATATCGATGTGAGAGAAACATATGGATTGGTTGCCTCCTGTACAAGCCCCAAGGAGCCTGCAAACGAGGTATGTGCCCTTGACCGGAATCAAACCCAGGACCCTTCGGTCTGTAAGCCAACACTCTGTCCACTGAGCCAAACCGGCTAGGGCTGGCCTTTAATTTTATTTATTTGTAATATCCTTACCTGGTTTTGGAATTAGGAGAATGCTGGCCTTGTAAAATGAGTTTGGAAGTCTTCCTTACTCTGGATTTCTTTGGGATCGTTTGAGAAGGTTAGGTGTTGTTTCTTCTTTGAGTGTTTGGTACAATTCACCCGTGAAGCCATCCATCTGGCCCAGGACTCAGGTTTGTTGGAAGTGTGTGATTCCTGCTTCAATTTCATTAGTTGTAATTGGTCTATTCAGATTTTCTGATTCTTCCTGATTCAGTTTAGGAAAATTGTATGTTTATGGGAATTTATCCATTTCTTCCACTTTGTCCAATTGGTTGACATATACTAGTAGTTGTTCATAATATTTTCTTATAATCCTTTGTATTTCTGTGGTGTCAGTTGTTACTTCTTGGTTTTCATTTCTGATTTTATTTATTTGGGCCCTCTATCTTTTTTCCTTGAAGAGTCTGATTAACGGTTTGTCAATCTTGTTTATTTTTTCAAAGAACCAGCTCTCAGTTTCATTGAGAATCTTAAAGATTCCACCAAAACATTACTATTAACTGATAAATAAATTCAGTTAAATAACAGAAAACAAAATAAATATTCAGAAATCGGTTGCATTGTTTTGTATTTTTTAGGCTGTATTTCATATATTTCCACTGTGATCTTTATTATTTTATTTCTTCTACTGTCTTTGGGCTTTTTTCCTAGTTCTTTTAGGTGTAAAATTTGGTTGTTTATTTTATATTTTTTCCTGTTGTTTTGAGATAGTCCTGTAATGCTATGGTTTTTCCTCTGATGTAGGTTTGCTTTTGCTGTGTCCCTTAGATTTTGTGTTGTTGTGTTCCCATTTTCATTTGTTTTAAGGTAGTTTTTTATTTCTTCCTTGATCTCATTGTTAACTCATTCATTGTTTAATAACATGTTATTTAACCTCCATGTGTTGTGTGTTTTTCACTTTTTTTAAAATTGATTTCTCATTTCAAAACATTGTGGTCCGAGAAGAAGTCTGACATGATCAATCTTCTTAAATGTATTGACTTGTTTTGTGTTCTAACATGTGATGAGACCACTTTTATTATTAGATTCAAAGACATACGATTCCTGCTACAAATGTTTCTGTAAGCGCCCCCTGTTGTGGGTTGGTCTTTACAGTTCAGTTTAATACTCACACTTGGAGCAGCGGGGTGGTGGGACACCCACCCAGTCACCTTGATTGGCCCCAGCTCTTCTCATGGCTGCCTCTTACCCTCATGGCTCAGCTCACATGTCCCGTCATCAGCAAGCCTGTCCCTGGCCACGCCTCCTTGTCACCCTGGCTCACTACCTGAATCCCTCCCATTTACCAGTTCGCTGCTTGTTATCTGTGCCCCACTCCCATGTTCCAGGACCTGCGCCCCTTAGAACAGGAAACTCATCTCTTGTTTGCTGCCATATCCTCCCAAATCCCAGAATGGTGCCTAGCACGGAGGAGTGCACGATAACATTTGTTGTCTGAAAGGTTAGAGGGAAGGAAGGGGAGAGAAACATGGGGAAAGAAAGAGAAGGAGGGAGAGGAAGAGGGAAAGGAAGGGAGGAAGGACACAAGACAGGCTGAGGCCACAGGGAAAGAGAATATTCTGCCTTGAACTCAGAGGAGGCTTCTAGAAGAGGTGATGGAGTAGAAGGGGTTTTCTAAACAAATTAGCTGAGCACAAGGTGGGGGTGAAGGCATGCTAAGCAAAGATCAGCATAAGCAAAGGCAAAGGGACTAAAACAGTAAGATCTGCACTGAAGTGCATGAGTCAGGGATGAGGGAGACTAATGAAGGTGCGGGACATCCCCGAGGATCTTCTTGGCCATGGAAATGGGCATTCCACTACTTTAAAAAGTGGAGATTTAAGCTCCTTGACTGCCATCACAGTGCCGTTCTCGTTTCTGTGCCCCGCTTTGCCTAATCAAGTTGCAGTAGAACCAATTCTGACTTCCTGCCTCGCTGAATGAAGGTGCGGGAAATCCCTGAGGATCTTCTTGGCCGTGGAAATGGGCATTCCACTACTTTAAAAAGTGAAGATTTAAGCTCTTTGACTGCCATCACAGTGCCGTTCTCGTTTCTGTGCCCCGCTTTGCCTAATCAAGTTGCAGTAGAACCAATTCTGACTTCCTGCCTCACTCCCCACTCTCCCCCTCCAGTCACTCCATCCCCACTGACTGTGCCAAGGGCCAGCTGTCAGGGCAGCAGCTCTGTATGAAGCAATACGATGGCCTCTTCTCTTCCTACCGCCTCCCTGGCCACATCCAGGACACGCTGGTGGCCCAGAAGAGCAGCATCATGCCTGAGCCGGAGCACATCATTGTGGCCTGCTGCAACCAGGTAAGCGGCCCCCGCTGCGGCAGCCTCTTGGGCTCGGGGAGGACACATGTGTGCTCAGGCATTCCTGCTTTTCCAAGGGTGCTCACCACCTCCCAGAGCCACACAGTGAGCTGGGGCAGAGTGGCCCCAAAGTGGGACCTCTGGACTCCCTGTCAGTTCCATTTCTCTCCACTGGTTGGATTTTCAGAATGAGGAGAGTCATCGATTAAGAACACCTTCAGTGGGCTGCCATTCCAGCCTGACCCTCCAGGTCAGGTCAAAGAGCTGCCTGGATAATGGACTCAGGGTCATTAATAAGACCCTGCAAGGCCTCAGAACTCCACATGCAGTGACCGAGGCCATGACCTTCCCAGAAACTATACACAGACAGACAGCTTTGCAGATGTTGGGACCTCCTTGCCTTTTTATCTGCACTCACTAGTGTGTTTGAGATCTATCCCTATAGCTGTATATGCAACTAGTCTGTTCTTTTTCACTGCTGGGTAGGCATACACTGGACAAGTACATACATCTTACTTAGCCGTCTCCTACTGGAGACCTTTAGGTTCTCTCTGCCATTTTGCTGCTGCAAACTGCTCATATGTACATTCCCGTATACATGTTTCGGGGCACAAGGGTATATGTTTCTCTAAGCCTTAGGCTAAAATGTGTATTTGTAAGAGCAATTGCTGAGTCATAGGGTATGCACATTTTCGTTTTAATAGACACTGTCCCCCAACAGTGGTCGTGCCAATTATACTCAGTTCCCCGTAAATGTAGTGCTTTTATAAGAACTAAGAACCACAAAAGCAAGTGTTCATTTAGCTAAGTTTAATGTGAACTTCTTTGGATTGGAGCAGCTTGGAGTCCCGCACAGTTAACAAAGTTGAGGTGGTCCCCAAATTGTGACTACTCGGAGCCATGACTACATGGGAACCTTGGGCCTGAACATCTCCATCCATTCTCAGATCTGAAGGTTCAGTGAAGGCCTGGCACCTGGCCCGGCTGCCGTGAGTGATGTGTTTGACCTGTTTCCCCACAGTTCTTTGTCTTGGATGTTGTCATTAATTTCCGCCGTCTCAGTGAGGGGGATCTGTTCACTCAGTTGAGAAAGATAGTCAAAATGGCTTCCAACGAGGACGAACGCTTGCCTCCAATCGGCCTGCTGACATCAGACGGGAGGAGCCAGTGGGCTGAGGCCAGGACAGTCCTCGTGAAAGGTCAGCCGCAGTGCCCAGCGCATCTCCACGCCCATCTCATCCTCACGTCCATCGGCTTTCCCTCCACCAGGGTCGGGAACCATGCCTCATCCCCATCTGCCATCGCACTGGAGCTGAGGCCTCCCTCCAACTCAGGACCCGGTGGCAAGTCTTGCTGTCAGCTGAGGTTCCTTGACGCTGAAGGCACCTTTGGTACCTTTTATTTCATCTGACCATGCTCCAGCTCTCTGGGTGACACTGGCTGGAATCCTGGGATTTCTGGGAACACTGGGGGAGGGGGAGGGAGGGAAGATTTTGAGCTGGAGAAAGGCTGGCAGCAATGAAGCAGTTGTGCTTTACTTGTTGGCAGGGGTGGTTCTCATTTGAGAGGTCTGAGTTGCTGGGAGAGCCGTCAGATGAGGATTTGGGATGGAGCCCACCTCTGGGAGGGTAGTTGGCTGCCTTCTTTATATGAATTTTTGGTCCTAAACTTTTCATAGTTAAGCTGAGAGTTTCTAAGCACCCCTATAAGAAATCCAGTTATAGTCTTAACATTTTAAAATCATCCTTCTGGAAACTACTTTTCAAATCCAAAGCCAGCTCTATTCCCAGGAACTGGGAGAGCCTTCCTTTCTTGCCCATGTTAGAGACTCCTGGATGAGAGGTGAGACTTCCAAAAGCCTCCATCTATCCCTCAGGTTTTCATCTGGCCCGGTGTCTATCTAGACTCCCCAAGTGTCTGCAAGCTGAGGACTTGTGCTGGGCCTGGGGAGTGTAAGAGATAGAGAGGATGAAGTGCCCTCCAGCCTACTAGATAAGAACAGGGGAAGAGAGGGCATGGGGGAGCAGGTTCAAATACACAGTAATGCGATATTTACCCACGTAAGGTAACAGAGACAGCAGTGCCAAATAAATGCGTCAGGACTTCAGAGTGGGAAGGGAGCCCTTCTAATTGGGAAGATTTCAAAAGGCTTTGTTGGAAGAGGTGGAAATTGTGCAAATCCCTGTGACATGAGTGAGAGCTGCAGGAGGGATGGGTGGCATACAAGCTGGCAGACTGGGAGTGGGCAAAGCGGACTGCCCATCAGGGACATCTGCTCTGCCCAGTACCATGAGGAGAGCAGCCAGGCTGACAAAGTGGCCATGCTGACCGTACTGGTAGAGTGAGGAGGTAGCAGGCCTGGATCTCTGGCAACAGGCACTGCATTTTCTGGTCCCCTCCCTAGAACGTTCGTCCCACAGGGCTGGCTGGCTCTTTGCACTACTCAGAGCTCAGCTCAGCTTCAACACCTCAGGACTTCCTTGAGCATTTATCCCCAATTATATTCTGTCCCTTGGTCCTGTTATCGCCTCTTGATTGCATGTTTCACTCCCCAAAGTCAGCTTTTCATTTGCTTGATTCCTGCTGATTATCTGCTGCCCTCCCCCAGTCAATAAGGTCCAGGAGAACAGTAAGGGCCCAGTTGTATTTGTTAAATAAAAGAAGGAAGGGTTATTAGGAATACTGGGGCCCAGACTTATTTCCCACTTACCAATGAACTATTCTTTCATTCAATTATTGGGCACCTGTGAATGCTTGGTTCTAAATCGGGGTTGCACAGGCCACAGGGAAGTTGGAGAGCTGAGCCTGTTCTCATGAACCTAGCCGCCAAATTGGAGAATTAATAACATCATTTGAAAGTGAGTTCATTCCCTCAGTAGACCATGGTCTAATCAAATCCCACTCTTCTCCCCTCCGGGGACAGTGACAGGCATCAAAATAATCACTTTTGCTTCCAGTATGGTTTCCACTTTATTAGCAGGCCAGGCCAAGCCATCTCCCTGCAGGACTGCCAGGGATTGCCTGGAGGTCTCAGTGCTTGGGCTGCCCTAATTGGAATTAATTTGTTAATGGCACTTGATCTGGTTTTCTGAATGGAAGTACTGTTTCTGTGGGAAACGTGACAGAAAGGAGGGGTGCACACGCCTTCCCTTTGGAAATCCAATTAATCCAGTTAGCACTGACTGTGTCGTCTGTGTGGCAGGAAACCATTTCTTCCCAGAGCCCTCTTCTCTGGAGAAGCCCTTTCCCACAGAAGGCAAATGGGGAGACCATTTAGAAAACAATTTCAGTGTAAAAGTAAAAGATTATGACAGCTTGGGCTAGGATTAAGAGGGAGAATAGAAAGACATGGGTGGGGTCTAGATATATTTCAAAGTAGAAGAAGAAGGACAAAAGAAGTGAGAAGTGTTTCCAGGTCTTTTATTTGAGCAACTGAATAGATGGTGGTCCTATTCGCTGAGAAGGGAATCAGGTTGAGAGAGTGGCTATGAAATGGAGAAGTCCTTTCCAAGTATGTCAGGTCTGAGATGCCTTGAGTCATCTAAGTGGAGACATCAAATTAGATCTATGTGTCTGGAACTCAAGAGAGAGGTCAACACGGAGATATAAATTTGAGAGCCATCAGCACATAAGTGATATTTAGTCATGGACCTGAGTGAGATCATCTAGAAGCAGAAGAATGGGGCGTCAGAGGTCAGATAGAGAAAGATGCTGAGGGCATTGAGAAAGCAGCCCTGAAATCAAGAGAAAACCAGATGAGTCACAAAGATCCAAGATGGAAGGAAGAAGTGGCCAGCCACACCAAATGCTGCAGAGAGCTCAAGGAAGAGTCATCAGTGACCTTCACAAAGGCCAGACTGGAGTAGTGGGAAGAATGAATGGTCATATGCTGATGGAAGTGATCCAACAGCAGGAGGAAATTGTGTTTGAGGTCAATGAGTAGAATTAGTAAGTGTGGATGACTCTTTTCAGACATTATGAGATTAAAAGGAGCAGAAAAATGCGGGAGTTGCTGGAAGAGGGTTGGGGTCAAGGGAAGTGTTTTTATTAGTAAACGCAAGGGCATGATAGTATGTAGACAAATACATGGACATAATCCCACAGGATAATCAGGATAATTGTTAATGAGAAGAGAGGTGATAAATAAAGGGGTAAAATGATTGCAAAGAATATGGACATAATCCCATAGGATAATTGTTAATGAGAAAAGAGGTGATAAATAAAGGGGTAAAATGATTGCAAAGAAAGAAGAAGATGGAACCCAGATAATAGAGACCTTTGGTTGGTGCCAGGAAAATGGAGACCAGAGGTCCATAAGACTGTGCTGTGGTAGTGGAAGTATGAGGAGGTTTCCAACTGGTAACTTCTGGTCTCAGATTAGCAGAGCATGGCCATGAGCTGAGTGGCAGAGGATGGTATTGTGAAGACAAAAGAGAATGCATGAGTCCTAACCAGCTTGACTCAGTGGATGGAACGTCAGCCATAGACTGAAGGGTCCTAGGTTTGATTTGGGTCAAGAGCATGAATCTCAGTTGCAGGCTCGATCCATGGCCCTGGTCAGGGTGCATGTGAGAGACAACCAATCAATGTGTCTCTCCCACATCAATCTCTCTCTCTCTCTCCTCTCTCTCTCTCACCCTCCCTTCCATTCTCTCTAAATTTCAATGGAAAAATATCCTCAGATGAGGAGAGAGAGAGAGAGAGAGAGAGAGAGAGAGAGAGAGAGAGAGAAAGAAAATGCACGAAATAGCCTCTTGGAAAGTAGGAAAGAGAGCTTACTCATGAAACTTGATAAGATTTATGGACTGTGTCAAGCTCATATTTGAGGATTTGGAGTCATACATTTAGGAAAAACTAATTAGCATTGTTTTGCAGTTTCCCTCCACAATGTTCAGTTCCTCAGGTTCAGGCAAGGAGAAGGTATATCACCAGGTTTAGCCAAGTTTGGTGAATAAGACCTAGGGAAAGGGGGAAGGTGTGGGAAGGGAATGGTTATAATGTTGGAATCTAAACTGAGTCTGCTAGGGCTACCATAAAAAAGTACCACATTCTGAGTGCTAACCCAACAGAAATGTATTTTCTCACAGATATGGAAGCTGCAGGTCTGAGATCGAGGTATCATAGGGGTCAGTTTCTTCTGAGGTCCCTCCCCTTGGCTTGCGGATGGCTGTCTTTCCTTGTGTCTTCACCTGGTCTTTACACAGTGTCCTAATTTCCTCTTCTTATAAGGACACCAGTCAAGTTGGATTAAGTCCCATCCTGATGACTTCATTTTACTTAATTACCTCAATAAAGACTCCATGTCCAAACACAGTCTCATTCTGAGAAACTGGGGGTTAGGACTTCATCTTAGGAATTTTGGGAGAACACAATTTATCTCATGATGGGAGGAAAGTGAAAGACAGAGGTGCATAATGGATAATGGAAATAGGTAGTGCAGTTCATGGTTTGGGGGATGTCATTGACACGAGTCATGTTGCAATGGGGGTAACCGACTGTGTGAACCAAAAGGTGACGAGTATGGTCAGAAGGTTGGATGCTTGAAACTGAGACTTCAGGAGGTGTCCCTGGTCCTGAATTCCCAGATGTGATTAAGGGAGTGGGGACTGATGTTGGACTGCCACCGTTGGGAGGTTGAGAGTCTGAGAGAAGAGGATGTGAGCTGGGTTATCCACATGGACATTGAAACTACCGGGACGGTGATTGGAGTAGTGATGGGGAGGAGGAAGCTGAACCAGGAGCCCAGATCTGCACGCTGATGAGTTGTGAGAAGGTTGGTGGAACACAGCAATTAAGTGAGTGTTGGCTGTGATGGGAGGGTAAACGTCTAGCAGGTGCAACTCCAAGGGAAAGGGAGGAGGAGGAGTCATTTGGGAGTGGGAACAGGGAGAATAAAGCCACCTACCTGACCTGGCTCTTGGGGACATGAGTGTCAAGGAAAAGAGTCTTTGAAAGGGCACAGGGATGTGTAACCCTCAGGGGATACCACCTTCAGGTGAGGCAGAAGGTGAACAGAGAATGCGTTCGGAAGAAGTTAATGATGCAAGGGGACCAGCCATCACTAGTCAGGCATCATGAAGGGTTCAGGAAGGAGGAAAGGCGAGGGCAACAGACCCAAGAACAGCGGCCATCATTGCAAACAATACTCCCCAATTCCTAACTCCTGGGAAGCTACTCTTTCCTGGTTCCAGGCAGGCCTGTCTGGTGGTTATGGGGCTGGGACATCTTTCCAGCCCATAGCGGCATCACAATTAACACCACAGGGTGGGTGCTTTTCAGGCCATCTCTGCTGAAGGCCCAAGGTCTCCACTTCCCTTCCGGGAATAGGGCAGAGACCAGTGCTTATGGTAGTGGGTCCAGGCAGGTGCTGTCCTGCACAAGGCCTGTGCTCAAATGAAATCTGCCCTTAAATTCTCATGGGGTCAACTGAGGCCCAGCGAGGCTATTGATTTCATTAACCCTCTCTCCTCAACAGAAGAGGCGGTCCACCCACCCCCAGGCAGGCTGGCTCCCTGTGAGGTCCCAGGTTCCTCAGCCCAACCTCCCTGCGATGCCATTGAGAGGGTGGAGGTCACAGAAGTCCAGTGGCGCCACCGTGGCACAGCCCACAAGCAGTGGGGCCAGATGTCTGCTATGAAGTCCATGCCCTCCCTATGTGCTCAGTGTCCCCACACCTCCACAGCCCCTCACACAGCGCTTCTCATACAGCGCTCACTGACAACGTGGTGCAGGACGTGTGTGTATTGTCGTCTCCATTGGCAGCCCGGTCATCCACAGCCAATGCCGAGAGACCTCCTGGGAGAGTCAAGGCTACCAGCCCTACCAGGACCATCACTGGTCTTTATTGGGGAGACTGGAATAAGCAGGATTATTAGGACACAAATAGGATAAAACCAAAGGAGTATCTCCAAAAGGAGTCCCAAGGGCATTTGTGGGCCTCACCCCTCTGCCTGTCCTAGCCCAGGAGGGCTTCCTGTGCCAACTAGGACTTGAGGCTTATGCCAACTGCCGTCCTTGTGACTGGGGCTGGCCAATGACATCAGGGTTCTCTAACGAACCCCTTAAAACACACACACACACACACACACACACACACACACACAACCAGATTCCTCAGGTCCAGTGCTTTCCCAGTAGGTCAGGGGGAGGCCGGGGATCTCCATTTTTAAGCACCACCTGGTGCAGCCAAGGTTGGGACCCCATTGTTAGTGGCCTCTGTGCATGGCGGTCCCCCTTGATGCTGGGCCCTGTCCTGGGCACTTCGTTGCTTTAGGTCTTCATTTATAGCCCCGAGGGGAATCTCATCCCCAAGGAATGGAGGAGGCTGTGTCTCCCACGGGTTGAGGGAACCCCATCCTTAGAGGTGTCAGCTGCAGAGCTGGGCCTAACCCAACAGCAGGGCTTGGCAGGCACCCATAATTTAGGGACCCCGGAGGGATGTTCATATCCTCTCAGGACCTTCCTCCCCAGCGAGCTGTGGCTTTCTGAACCCAGAAGGAGCCAACACTGTTATCCTGGTCTGGAAATTTAATTATACATTCGGCCCTGAGTCTGGAAGACTACAGCGCCTGTCAATTTATAGGAAAAGGATAGCCAGCTCGGAGAGCCCCCGCCCACCCCACCGCAGCCTGCTGGCTTTCCTGGGTGCTGCTGTGGAGATCCAGCCAACAGGCCTGGAGGCAGATGCCTCCGTTTACACAGTCCCGTAAATATTTATCCCCAGCAGCCAATCAGAGCTGGGACACTGCTGTCAAGGAGGGAGCTGACAGAAGGCGGCTGCCTCTGCAGAAGGCCTCGGTCACGGTTTACAACCACCACTCAGAATGGGGCGTTTGGCTATTTAAATATTGTCAACCAGAGATAGGCAAGTCTGCTGATTTTAAAACCAATTACACATTAGCAGCCTCTCTGATTTAATTGGCCCAGAAATACCGCCTGGGCTCTTGAGGCTGAATGCTGTTTTCCCTCTTGCGGGGAGGTGAGGTTTGATCCAATGCTCCCTCCCACAGGGGACGCATGAAGGCCAGAGCACCCACACAAGCAGAGGCACGTGGTCTAGGGCAAGAGGGCTGGCCTTGACCCAACATCCCTGCTGTGCCCCGGAACCCGGCTCCCGAGGCTAGGGCATGAGGACAGCAGCCCTCCCTGTGGTTAGGACCATGTGATGCAGAAGGCCAGCAAGCAGTGGTCTGGTGCCTGGCACACAGAGGATGTTCACTAAGTGAAATCTTTATTAGATTTGGGGAAATACTCTGGGGACACAGCCTCTCTGGAAAAATCTGGTGAGCTGAAAATCAGCACCTGTTGAATGGGCACTGTCCATGCAGCAGTGACGGTGGCCTGTGGCCACAGACTGAATGGTCTGTACTCCTTGCCTGGAACCCCAACCCTCGTTAACTCTGGGATGCTCTCCTGCTTCCCTCAGGTCCGCCACGTACCACATGCCCCGTGTGCATAGGTTATAGACACCTCTCTTTCATTTCCCCCTGGTTGCCATGCCCTCACTTCCATGAAATCGTGGGCAGCACAGTGGTATTTGGGGTACAAGGCAGCTGGGAGGTGGTTTGGGTATCTCCTGCTTTTCTTTACTCACCACCCCTCCCCTGATCCCAGAAGTATGGTAGCTCTTTACATCTGCCTTTGTGGGAAGCATGGTTAGAGCACAGAGGAAGAAGCAATTCTTGGCTCTTGAGTCTGTTTTTTAAATTAAATTACTGTAAACATATTTGGTGGTAATTGTAGGTGCATACAGACTTGTAAGAAATAATCTTGACTCTCCCCTTTCCCTACCCAATGCTAACATCTCGCCAAACTCTAGTACAACATCACAACCAGGATGTCGCCACTGAGATAGATAAAATGCAGAACTTCTCCATCCCTTTACAGCTACACCCACTTCCTCCTGCCCCCACCCTTCTCAACCCCTGGCAACCACTAATCTGTATTATTTCAAGGATGTTATATAAATGGAATTATATAGTATGAATCTTCAGAGGTTGGCCTCCCTCCCACCCCACCCAGTGTAATTCTCTAGATTCATCCATGGTGTTGCATGTGCCGGAAGTTCATTCCTTTTATGTAGTCCATCGCACGCCTGCATCACAGCAGGTGATGTAGCCATTCACCCATCGAAGGACGTTTGATTTTTTCCCCCTTCATTTTGGCTATTACAGATAAGCTACTATGAACATATATGTATAGGTTTTTGTGTAATTGTAATTTTTATTTCAGGAAAAATGCCCAGAAATGAAAATGCTAGGTCATGTGATATCTGCATGTTTAGCTTTTTGAAGAGACTACATTCCCATCAACAATGTCTGAGCGATCTACTTTTTATGCATCCTCATCAGCATTTGGTTTGTCACTATTTTTTATTTTAGTCATTCTGATAGGTCTGTATTGATACCTTACTATAGTTTTAATTTGCATTTCTCTTTATGATTGATGTTGCTGAATATCTCTTCACCTGTTAATTTGCCATCTCTATATCCTTTTTGATGGAATAGTGGCTGTTTGGGTTTTTGTTATTGTTTTCTGTTGTCCGGTGAGTTCTAAGAGTTGTTCATGTTCTTTACTAGCCCTTTATTGGATATGTGGTTTTATATTTCCTCCCAATCTGTAGCTTATCTTCTCATCTTCCTAATAGGATGTTTCACTGAGTAAATGTTTTAGTTTTGATAAGAAGTCCAACTTATCAAATTTCCTTTTTATGGATTCTCCATTTGGTGTCAAGTTTAAGAATTCTTTGCCTAGCTTTAGGTCCCAAAGATTACCTTTTTAATTTTTTTCTAAAAGTTTTTAAATATTACATTATACATTTAAATTGATGATCCATTTTTTAAAAAAATATATTTTATTGGTTTTTCACAGAGAGGAAGGGAGAGGGATAGAGAGTTAGAAACATTGATGAGGGGGGGAGGAAAAAAAAAGAAACATTGATGAGAGAGAAAGATCCATCAGCTGCCTCCTGCACGCCCCCCACCAGGAATGCGCCTGCAACCAAGGTATATGCCCTTGACTGGAATCAAACCTGGGACCCTTCAGTCCGCAGTCCAACGCTCTATCCACTGAGCCAAACTGGTTTGGCGATGATCCATTTAAAATTGGTTTTTTATAAGCGCTCTATCCGAGCCAAACTGGTTTGGCGATGATCCATTTAAAATTGGTTTTTTATAAGGTGTGAGATTTATGTCCAAGATTTTTATTTATTAATTTACTAGAGGCCCGGTGCACAAAAATTTGTGCACTCGGGGGGGGGGAGGGGGGGACCCCGCC
>NW_005353340.1:889469-902053 GCF_000412655.1 Myotis brandtii
CAAGCCTCCTGTTCGCTTCAGCTGCCTGGCTGCCGGCCGCCATCTTGGTTGGCAGTTAATTTGCATATCGCCCTGATTAGCCAATGGGAAGCGTGTCGGAGGTATGGTTAATTACCATGTTTGTCTATTATTAGATAGGATTTATTTTTGCCTATCGGTGTCCAATTGCTCTAGCAACATTTGTTGAAAAAGCCCTCCGTCCTCCTTTACTTTTACACCTTTGTCAAAATCAGTTGGGCATATTTATGTGGGTCTATTTGCAGGTTTTCTATTCTCTTTCATTGGTCTATGTGTTGATCTCTTTGCCAATACCACACATTCTTGGTTATGTGGCTGTATAATGTCTTGAAATTGGGTATACTGATTTCTCCAACTTTATTCTTTTTCAAGATTGTTTTAGCTATTCTAGCTCCTTTGCCTTTTCACACAGACTTTAGAAAATCTTGTCTATACGCACAAAAAGTCTTGCAGGGATTTTGATGGGAGCTGTATTGAATCTGTATATAAATTTTGGAGAATTGACATCTTTGCTGTGCTGAGTCTTCTGATGCTTGAACACAGTGTATCTCTCCATTTACTTAGACCTTTTTGATTTATTTCATCAGTGTTTGTAGTTTCAGCACACAACTCCTATACCTTTTTGCTAGATTTACACAGAAGTGTTTCATTTGTTTTGCATGATAGTAAATGGTATTGTATTTTTAATTTTGATGTTCATGTGTTTGCTACTGGGATACAGAAAAACAATTGATTGCCGTATGTTTATCTTATATCCTGCAAACTTGTTGAACTCATTTATTAGTTCTAGTAGAGCTGGGTTTTTTCCTTGGGATTTTCTACATAAACAATCATGTTGTGAAAATAGGGGCAGTTTTTTCCCTTTCTGATCTGTATCCCTTCTCTCCCTTTTATTGACTGTTGCACTGGCCAGAGCGCCTGGTACTATGTGGAACAGCATTGGCAAGAATGGGTGGTATCTTTTCTTGTTCCTGATTTAGGCGAAAAGCATGTAATCTTTCACCTATAAGTATGATGTTAGCTATAGGCTGTCTTGTAGATGGTCTTTATGAAGTTGAGGAAGTTTTCATCTATTCTTAATTTTTTGAGATTTCATTATGAGTAGATGTTGAATTCTGTCAAATACTTTCACTGCATCAATTGATATAATGAAATTTTTTTGCAGTCTGTCAATATGATGGATTACATTGATGGATTTTCTTGTATCTCTGAAAGAAGGCCCACTTAGTCATGGAGCATAACTCTTTTTATATGTTGCTTAATTCCATTTGTTTATGTATTGCTTACTACTTTCATATCTATATTCATTAGGATTATTGGTCTATAGTTGTGTGTGTGTGTGTGTGTGTGTGTGTGTGTGTGTGTGTGTGTGTGTTGTTTTGGTGTCAGGGTAACACTGGGTTCATGAACTGAATTGCAAAGTGTTGCCTCCTCTTATAATATCTGAATAAATTGTGTACACTTGTGTTAAGTCTTCCTTAAATGTTTGGTAGAATTCTCCAGTGCAACTATCTGTGTCTGAAATTTTCTTTTTTTGGAAGTTTTAAACTTACAAATTCAATTTCCTTAATAGTTATGGAATTATCCAATTTTTATATTTTATGTTTGGTGTATTATAGTAATTTATACTTTTGAAGGGATTGGTCCATTTCAGTTAAGTTGTCAAATTTATGTCTGTAGAGTCGTTCATAGTATTTCCTGATTATCTTTGATGTGTGCAAGGTCTGTAATGATAGATAGCTGTTTCATCCTGATGGTGTGTCTTTCTTCTCTTGGATTTTGTTATTGTTAGACTTGCTAGAGATTTGATTGATCTTTTAAAAGAACCAGCTTTCTTTTTATTGATTTTCTATTTTTTGTTTGTTTTGTTTTCAATCTCACTGACTTCCTTCCTCCTGTTTGACCTGTGTTTATTTTGTCTTCTTTTCCTGGTTCTTGAGGTGAGAGCTTATATTATTCATCTGAGACTTTTCTCCTTTCCTAATGTCAGCATCTGTGCTGTACATTTTTTCTCAGCAATGCTTTAGCTGTGCTCACAAATTTTGATATGGTGCATTTTTATTTTCATTCATTTCCATTTTTAGAACATTTCCTTTAAGACTTCCTCTTTGACCCATGGGACTGTTCATGAGTATTTAAATATTTGAAACTTTTTCTGATACTTATTTCTACTTTGATTCCAGTGGTCAGAGAACACATTTTGTAAGATTTCAATTCTTTTCAGTTTGTTAAGGGTGTTTTATGGCTTAGAATATTGTCTACGCTAGCATATGTGTTCCATGGGAATGTGAAAAGAATGTGCATTCTGCTGTTGGTGTGTGGGGTGTTCTATAAATGTCAATTAGATCCTGGCGATTGATTGTGCTGTTGAGTTTTGCTATGTACTTGCTGACTTCCTATCTAGTTTTCTATCAATTATTGAGGGAGGGGTGCTGGAGCCTCCAAATGCAATTGTGGGTTTGTCTATTTCTCCTTCAGTTCTGTCAGTTTTTGCTCCACATGTTTTATCTTGTTTTGTGGCATGTTTAATATATACACATTTAGAATTGTTATGTCTTCTTGGTATTGTTTGTTTTACATGTAATGTCTCTTGTCATTTTCTTTGCTCTGAAGTTTATTTTATCTGATATTAATATAGCCACTCCTGCTTTTTTTAAAATTAATGTTTGCTTGATATATCTTTTTTCCTCTTTTTTACTTTCAACCAACCTATATAATTATATTTGGTATGAGTTTCTTGTAGGTAGCATATATCTGGGACATGTTTTTAATCTACATTGTCAATTTCTGTCAATGTAATAATTGATATTCTGGGGTTTAATTCTGGCATTTTTTTTTTCTTTTTCAGTTCTTGCTTTCTTTTTCTTGCCTTCCTATGGGATACTTGAACATTTTCTAGAATTCAATTTAAATTTATCTGCAGTGTTTCAGTGTATCTGTTTGTATAGCCTTTCCTGGTGGTTTCTATAGGTATTACATAATTTATCATAGTCTACTTCTGTTAAAATTTTGCTACTCTAGTGAAGTGTAGAAGGTTTACCACCCTTTACATCTGTTTACTCTTCTCCATTTATAATATAATTGTCTTAAAATATTTTCTCTAATATAAATATAAAACCACATCAGGCAGTGTTATAATTTTTGCTTCAACAGTGAAATATAATTGAAAAAACTCAAAAAGAAAATGAAAATTTGTTTATAAGATTGCTGGAGACAAATTCTCTTCGAGTTTTCTGACCTGAGAATGTTTTGATTTCCCTTTATTCCTGGAGGATATTTGCTGGATGTAGAATTCTGGGGTGACAGTCCTTTTCCTTTACCGCAGAGAAAGGTCACACCACCTCCCGCCAGCCATAAGGCTTCTGATGAGAAATATGCTGCAATTTCTATTGCTTTTATACTTCTGCATAGGTAAACCGTCATATCTCTCTCTCTCTCTCTCTCTCTCTCTCTCTCTCTCTCTCTCTCTCTCCTCTCTCTCTCCCCCCCCCCTCTCTCCCTCTCCTTAACTTTCTTTTCTTTGTCTTTAGTTTTCATGAGTTTGACTATATTATGCCATGGTGTGCATTTCTTTGAATTTATTCTGTTTGAGATTAGCTGAGCTTCAATCTTTAGGTTTATGTCTTTTGCCCAAGTTGGGAAGTTTCTAGCCATTATTTCTATTAGTGAGATCCTAATCTTTCCTGCCCTGTGAGATCTTTTGTTTCACAGATCCCTTAGGCTCTGTTCTTTTTCTTAATAGTCTATTTTCTCTCTGTTCAAATTGGCTAATTTCTATTGCTTTATCTCCAAGTTCACTGATTTTTTTTTCTCTGCCCACTACATTCTGCTGTTGAGCCCATCGACTGACTTTTTTTTTTATATTGGCTCTTATATTTCTTAGGTCTAAAATGATCATTTTTTTATCTTTTAAAAATTTTATTGAATTTATTGAGGTGACATTGGTTAATAAAATTATACAGGATTCAAGTGTACACCATATGTTTATTGTATTGTGTGTTCATTGCCCCAAGTCAAGTCTCCTTCCACCACCATTCGTCCTCCCTTAACCCTCTCCTACCTGGTCCTGTTACTGCACCGGAGCCTGGTGATGTAGTGGGAAGTTGCAGAGAGGAGGGCATTCTATAATCTTATGATTAAATCTCAGTCTTTAAATGGGCCTATGTCCCAGTGTTTGTATTAAGCTGGAAAACTGTTGCTATTTTATTTTAAAATGTTCAGCTTTATTGAAGTATCACTGACAAATTAGATCAATTAATTAAAGTGATGATTTAATATAGACTTACATTGTGAAAAGATTCCCCATCTAGTTAAATACCACATCCATTACCTCATGTATTTTATTTTTTGTGTGTGAGAACACATAAGTTCTACTCTTAACAAATGTTAGTTACACAATAGAGTGTTATCAACCAAGGTCACCATGTGATACAGTAGATCCTCAGACCTTATTCTTCTCATAGCTCAAAGTTACCAATCTCCCCTTCTTTCCCCTACCCCTTAGCCCAGGGGTCCTCAAACTACGGCCCGTGGGCCACATGCAAATACAAATATTGTATTTGTTCCCGTTTTGTTTTTTTACTTCAAAATAAGATATATGCAGTGTTCATAGGAATTTGTTCATAGTTTTTTTTTAAACTATAGTCCGGCCCTCCAACGGTCTGAGGGACAGTGAACTGGCCCCCTGTTTAAAAAGTTTGAGGACCCCTCCTCTAAAAGGACAGTGATGTCAGTGACGCACAAGCCTACAACTGTGAGGTAAATTCAAGAAGAGAAGTCAGTACCGGCCGGTGTGGCTCAGTGGTTGAGCATTGACCTATGAACGAGGAGGTGAGGGTTCGATTCCTGGTCAGGGCACAGGTTGAGGGCCCAGGTTGAGGGCTGGATCCCCAGTATAGAGGGCGTGCAGGAGGCAGCTGCCATTGATGGGCACTTAGGTTGTTTCCATATCTTGGCTGCTGTGAGTAATGCTGCTGTGAATATGGAGTGTAGATATCTCTTCAATATTCTGTGTTTATTTCCTTTATATGTGCCCAGAAGTCATAGGTTTATTTTTAATTTTTGGAGGAACTCCATACTGTTTTCCACAGTGGCTGAACCAATGACCATTTTCATCAACAGTGCATAGGGTGCTTTCTCCTCCACTTTCTAGACAACATTCAAGTGTCTCGGAAACCTCTGTGATTGTCCAAGCTGCCTTCTTTGTTCTTCTAGTGGCTCCCAGTACATAGTTGAGGGTGTCCAAGGCCTGTCAGTGCACATAGATGCAGACTGATTGGAAGCTGGACCCTTCGGCAGATGGGAAAGGGTGCAGTTAGGCCTGTTTCAGGGACAAACTGGAGACGGACTTTTTGCCGGCTCCCTCCACACTGGGTTGATGGGAGGTGTGTGTATATATGTGTGTGGGGGGGGGAGGGGGGATGTACTCCTGCACCTTTTTAGACTGTCTATTTGTTTACTACAGTCCTTTGGGTCTCATGAATACAAGCCCTGGTGGCTTTCGGAGCATGTGATCCAGGGCCTGTCCCTTGCACAGAAGCCAAAAAATCTGGGGTGCCCTTCTTGTATCTAAGCTCCTTCCAAGGAGATCCTGGTGACTCGGGGCGTGGGGGGGGGCGCTTCAGGGAGAAGGCAGAGTGGTCCTTCTGTCTTCCCTGGTTTCCAGGGAGCACTGCATTAGCCCTAGGTGAGTGCTGACAGATGCCTGGCCCTCAGGAAGTAGCAGACTCCCCCCTAATGATTTCCACAGCCAGATGTTATATGGATGCCTCTTCCCAGCTCTAGTGCTCTGGGCTGGGGAGCCCGATGAGACCCATGCTCCTCAGGGGGAATTTTGCAGCTGAGATATTCCTTCCAAATCTCAGCAGCCACCCGAGGGAGCAGGGCCAGCCTTCCTTGCATCTCCGCCCTTCTTATCTGTCTGTGTGTGACTTCTTCTGTAAATCCTTCCTTGTAAAACTTCTTGTCAGCTAGTTTTCAGCTGGTTATTCAGGTTGAGTATTGTGTATTTTGGTTGTATTTCCCGTTTAATCCTGGGAGTAGGTGAGTGTAACTTCCATCGGCGCCACCACCACCTTGGATCACCTGCATATTTTTCACTAGAGGCCCAGCGCACCAAATTCATGCACGGGTAGGGTCCCTAGGCCTGGCCTGTGATCAGGGCCCATCTTCCCTGGCTGCCAGTAGCCAACCCTACCCCCCGCCACCACTGGTCGCCCTCTGTGTGTGGGGCAACTGGCAGGGTGATGGCTGGCGCCGCCCATGTCTGCCACCACTCAACCCCAGTTCCCAGTTCCCCTTTGGACGATCGGGTCCTGCGGGTTGGGGGCAGCTCCTGCGTTGAGTGTGCTGGTGGTCAGTGTGCATCATATCCAACTGGTCATTCTGCCATTTGGTCAATTTGCATATTACACTTTTTTTATATATATATTCTTTGCTGAAACTCTGAGTTCTTTTTTCATTTTTCTCAAATGTGCTCATAAATGCTCTTTCAAGCACTGTTTATGAGGGCTAATTTAAAATTATTTGTTAAATAAGTCTAACATTTCTGTCATCTCAGTGTTGGCACCTACTGATTGTCTTTTTAAATTCAATTTGAGATTCCCCTTGTTCTTGGTGTGACAAGTGATGTCCTATTGGACATATTATGCTCTGAGACCTGGATCTTATTTAAACCTCTTGTTTTAGTTGGCTTCTTCCGGTACTGCTCTGACAGGGGTATGGGTGGGCTGCCTTGCTACAGTCAGGTGGGGTAGAAGTTCAGGGTCTTCATGTAGTCTATATTGACATGCCAAGGGAGGTCTTCTTTGCTACTGGTAGGGAGTTATGAATTTAACCACCCCCCACATGGTCTCTCCTGATGCTGTGTGTGGGGTAACTGTGGTGGCAGTTACTGCCCAATGGAGATGGAAGTCCCAGCTTCCATCTGAGACCAGGCCTTCTCTGAAACCACCGAGATGAGATGCCTCATTACAGTCTGGTGATGCTAGAAGTCTAGGCTCTCCACTTTCTCTTTGCTTGGGGGAGTAAGTTACGATCTAAAAGTTTTCTGTCTTGCAAGACTCTCTTACCTGGTCCTTTGGCTAAAGAGACCAGGCTTTTATCAGGCTGCTGTTGTGTTTGTTTATTTTTTGTGCACTCTTGTTTGTATTTTTATGTTGCTGGCTACTTCAGCTCCAAGTCTGAAGTTTTCTAAAACAGAAAACCTAAAGACTCAGTGGCTTGAACAACAGACATCTATTTCTCACAGTTTTGGAGGCTAGAAGTACAAGATCAAGGTGCTGGCAGGGTTGGTTTCTCCCGAGGCCACTCTCTCTGGCTTGCAGATGATTACCATCTCAGTGCATCCTCCCATGGCCTTTACTCTTTGCAAATCCATCCCTGGTGTCTCTTCCTCTTCTTATCAGGACAACAGGGATGTTGGTTTAGGGCTCCACCCTCGTGACTTCACTTAACCTTAATGAGCTCTTTAAAGGCCCTGTCTCAAAATACAGTCACATTGGGGGTAGGGTTTCAATGTATAAATTCGAGGGCAGAGGGAGGGGACATAATTCAGTCCATAACAGCCAGGTAACACACTATCATGTGTTCCTGTGTCCTGAGGTTCTTAGTCATTCTGATTTCCTCTTTCCATCTTTCAGTCTTCTATGTTTGTTTTAAATATAGTGGGAGGAGTAGGGAAAAGTCCACTTGCTCTTCCTTGAAGTAGAAGTCCCTCCTTGTTGAGCTTCTAAAGAGCCTTTGTAACTCAAGTCAAAGCAGTTCTGATTTGCAAAGACCGAGTTTAATTGTGCAAGAGACACATTTCTTAGAATTCTCATAACCTCTTGGGGTGGGGAGCATAAAGATTGCCCCATAAGCCATAGAGTAGAGAAGTATATGGCATGTGTGATGGCAGGTTTCCCTCTCAAGGGAGGTACGACCCCTTCATCTGGGAAGGAAGGATGCTCAGATGGGGTTCACAATGGTTTAGAACAGTGGTTCTCGGGTCACGACCCCTTAGGGGGTCGAACGACCCTTTCACAGGGGTTGCCTAAGACCATCAGAAAACACATATATAATTACCTATTGTTTTTGTGATTAATCACTATGCTTTAATTATGTTCAATTTGTAACAATGAAATTGGGGGTCACCACAACATGAGGAACTGTAGTAAAGGGTCGCGGCATTAGGAAGGTTGAGAACCACTGGTTTAGAAGCTATAAGCCTCTGAGGAGGTGCTAGGTGCCTCCATCTCCCTAGACCAGCCGTGGGCAAACTACGGCCCGCGGGCCGGATCCGGCCCGTTTGAAATGAATAAAACTAAAAAAAAAAAGACCGTACCCTTTTATGTAATGATGTTTACTTTGAATTTATATTAGTTCACACAAACACTCCATCCATGCTTTTGTTCCGGCCCTCCGGTCCAGTTTAAGAACCCATTGTGGCCCTCGAGTCAAAAAGTTTGCCCACCCCTGCCCTAGACCATGTGAAGCTGACCCAGGCCAACTTCCCAGAGCAAACAAGTGTCGCAGCGAAGGCTGTGTGTGTGTGTGTGTGTGTACAGCACCTGAGAGTTCTGCAGGCTTCCAAAGGCAGAGGTGCCGTGCTGGTTTTCTCTTTGCTCACCTTAGTCACAGCCTGTAAGCTTTCTTCCGCTAACAGAAGCTCCAGGGCCCTCCAAGCCCCGGTGGCCTCTGGAATGTCTGCATCCCCAAAGCTGTCAACTCCCCATGCATGGGTGGCAGGACAAGCTCCTCCTATTAGTCAAGTCCGGCTTCTCACTATTAAGCAGGGGCTCCTTGAGGAAGATTGATTTATCGCATTAAATGAGCCTCCGTGTGCTCGATGGCGATGTCACAAGACAAACGGCCCCTGCCGTGTGCCTCCAGTCCTCGGCTCCGCGTTTCCAGCACATTTGAGCCAGAGTCATGGTGGATGAGTTTGGCTGGAGTTTATTTTCTGCCTCCCACGATAAACTTGTCAGCATTTGACCGATCAGCTCCTTGTATGCAGGGAGTTCATTTGCAAGGCCACCTGGCATCCCCATTCGGCTGTCCTGCTCCCATTTCACTCTGTCTAATGAGCCAGGACCTGGTTCCTGTTGGCTGGCGCTGAGCTCCAGGGCCCTGCACAACCAGCATGCCAGGAGTGATGGCTCAGCCCTCCCAGGAGTCCCTCTCTCCTGTCTGGAGGGGGGCGGGGCACCGATGCCTGGGAAGCTATCCCTTTTTCCTGCCCAGCTGGGAAGGAGTGTGCCAAGCCTCCACTTTCCTCCTCAGAGGCTCTGTCA
This sequence comes from Myotis brandtii, assembly GCF_000412655.1. Classification (NCBI taxonomy): domain Eukaryota; kingdom Metazoa; phylum Chordata; class Mammalia; order Chiroptera; family Vespertilionidae; genus Myotis; species Myotis brandtii. The sequence goes on from NW_005353340.1 coordinate 898,760, forward strand.
GGCCTGCTCCCTATCCTCTGGCTGGACTCCTGTGGGGTTCCTGGGGAGCTGCAGCCTTCCCACCCACCTTGGCCTTGGAGCTGTTCCTAGGGAAACCTTGGTGTAGGCAGACACCAAACCTGGGTTCTCAGAGCTCACCGAGACATGGCCAACAGGGCCAAGGTGTGCAGCATTGGAGCTGCTCATGGCCCTGTCTGGGTCCAGGCCCGTGCCCTTTCCAAGGGCCCTTCCCAAGCTGTTGGCAACCTAGACTCTCTCTGACCACATCAGCCTCTGCCCAGACCTGCCAGTGGCTCCCTGCTGTGCTAGATGAAGCCCATCTTCCCAATGCTGCTATTCATCCTTGATGCTCCGCGCCCGCCTTGGCATTAGGTGTGATCAAGGGCAGCTCCCTTCATGTCCTGGGTGACTTCAGGTGACATGCAGCTCCTCTGTGCCTCACTGGGAGTGGGATGGTAACAGTGCCCGTTCAATATTCACCTGTGTGAGAGCTTAGACTGATGCCGGGCACATAGCAGGAGCTCAGCAAGGTTAGCCAACAGCACCACTGTACTGGGTCCTGCCAGCCTCACCTGCACCCTGCACGCCTTAACCACAGCCTGCTCTCTGCCTCCCAGCCCTCGGAGCCTGTTTTCATACTGTTGTCCCCTTCCTGACATGCTTCTCCCTTCTTCTCTGTGTACCTGAATCTGACCCAGGCCTCCCCATGCTCTGAAGTCATTAGCCAGCCTGGGAGCCCAAAGGAACCCCCAGAACAGCACATGGTGCAGGACCAGACAACATGGTAACTGGTCAGGACTCCTACTGGAGCAGAGAGGGGTAGAGCTTGGAGCCTTGCAAACCGTCATGATTCCCTTCCCATCTCCTTTCCACTCCTCACTCCCCCATGAAGCTCCATGCCCCCCAAGGTAGTGGTTTTCTGACCCTCCAGCAGCCATGGCCTTTCCTGTTGGCCAGCTGGGCTCCTCTGGGCTCCCACTCTGAGCTGTGCACATAGATCTCACCCCTACCTGCCCATACACTATCAAGTCCATTGCCAGCCATAGACATTGCCTGCCTGAGCTTGGGGCCCAGATCACGCCCTCTGCAAGCTCATAGATGGGGGGACGGGACCAGATCAGGGCTTCTGGGGCTAGACTGGCAGTGTCTGCTTGAGGCATGGATATCGGGGCAGGATGCACTGGAGGGTATGTGCTGTGTGGTAGTAGACAGTTGTGTAGAGGGAATTGGACCAGCCCTGGCTCAGGTGCTGTGTGAGGCTGGCCTGGTGGACAGAGAATGGGCTCCTCATCTGCACTGAGCAGGTGGCTCCAGGTGTGAGGAGTCCTGGAGGGCAGGAACTCTGTCTGGGCTCCTCCCCGTGTGCCTGGACACAGGGCCAGCACTGTTAGAGGACTGGGGGCTTGAGAGGGTCCTGGAAGCATGGCTTTGGTAGGCAGCCTGGGAGAAGGGCGCCCACCCTGGGGACAGCCTGCGCAGTGGTGAGGGGCTATGTGTGCACAGATGTCCAGGGAGTGGCAGGAGGCTGGTGTGCGGTCCATGCAAAGAGCAAGGGGAGTTGAGCCCTGAGGGCAGCAGAGGCTAGCTCTGGACCCAGGAGTTGTGTTGAGAAGTTCGAATTCTACCTGGTGGACAGGAGGAGCTGTTTCAGGTTGAAGGGGTGACATGGTGACTCCGCCACACTTAAGGAGCAGAGGGAAGGCAGGGCCACGGGTCTCATTTCTCTTTAGCTCCTCAGCTTCGTGTTCACGAGATTGAGGAGGAGAGCCTAGGCCATGTGGAAGGTGATTTGTCATCCTAGCCCCATAGGGATCAAGAGGCATCCTGAAAGTACGGTGCTTCCCAAACCCTCATTATTCTAGGAGGGAGAGGGTGGATGGCAGAGAATGGCTGGTCACCCTCCTTCCCAGAGTGGAAGTTCTACTCTGGGTGATGGCTCCTTCCCCAAGAATTTTCAAAAAGTGGGAGGAAGGGGATGGTTAGAGACGGGAAACGCCTTTCACAGGAAGACATGTGGAAACTTCTCATGAACCTGGAGGAACCGCCTGGGCAGGATAGGGAACAGCACAGGTAGCCTTAGCATCGTGTGCCCAGCAGGTGCTGAGGAGACCCGGGGAGGGCCTCAGGGATTACCTCACTCGAGGCCCACAGCACCAGCAGGGGGGACTCTCCACAGCCTGAGAGAGTGAGCAGCCAGAGAGGCTAGGGCAAGGCCAAGGGTAAGGAGGAGCAGACAGGACCTCACCTAGGACCACTCCAGGGCCCAGCTGGACAGAAGAAAGGACAGGCACCTTCTTGATGTGGTCCTCCACTGGCTTCATCGGCCATGCCTGGACTCAGCCCCCCACTTCTTGGGGACGGTGCTGTGTGCTTGCTGCGACCCACAGGCAGGGCCAGGCTGGTGAGCAGAGCCTGCGAGGAGACCTCAAGCCTGAGAGTGGGAGCTGCGTCTGCTCCCACACGTTCCCTTCAGGAGGCGATTCCAGGCAACTGTGAGATGGTAGGCGTAATTCTTGGCTTGAGGCTCTGGAAGAAGAGAAGGCTCCAAAGCCGGGCCCTGAAAGGGGGAGTCCCGACTCAGCAGGACCCCAGTGGGGAAGGGAAGGCACAGGAGCCAAGAGTGCAAGTGGCTGCACGTGCAGAGGGCTGTGCACCTGGGCTCAGAACCAAGGGGCACAGGAGATGGGAGGCCAGCGCTCCGGACCAGGGCCACCCAAGTGGGAGAAGGGAGGGACTTAGCTGTCATCTTGGAGCCCCCCATATTCCACAAAGACAACAGCCTTCTGGACAAGGACCTTGAATTTAAATACCTGCAGACCCCAGGGGGCTGTATTATGAGCAGAAACTATGTAAAGCAAGGGTGCACCTTCTCAGCTGCAGCTAATCCCTGCAATGTAGGAATGTGAGCCCAATGCACAAGGCAGTGCACGTTAGGTTAAACATGGCCACAGGTGACAGAAAACCCACAATAACAGTGGTTTAAAAATACAGGGGCCCTTCTCCCTTTCACGTGTGCCAGAAGTGAGCCAGCGCTGACGCAGGTGGCTGAGACTCTTCCATCTCGCTGCAAGGGCATGGCCCTCACCCCCCTGGTCCCGGGTGGAGGCTAGAGCTCCAGTGATTACACCTGTGTTCCGGGCAGCAGGATGGAGGAAAGCGGGAAGAAGGGCAAAGAGCACATGTCAGTCATCTCCAAGGTTTCTTAGAAGCTGTCAGGTAGTGCTTCAATCTAGATCCTGCTGGAAGGGCTTACACATGTTACCCTAGCTTAAGGGAGGCTGGGCAGTGCAGCTG